>NW_010109206.1:0-30106 GCF_000699245.1 Pterocles gutturalis
GGCCACTGACAGAGAACAGGAGTGAGCATCTAGAGTTGATGATGTGCCCAAACTGTCAAAGCAAGAAAAATTACTGCCTTTTGCCAAAAGAGGGCACCTCTTTCTCTGCAGGTCTGGTTGGTGATTGCCTTCTCTGCAAGTTCTTACACCTCCATACTCCCAACCCTCAGCAGCCGAAGGGAAACCGTGTGAGGAGGACAGAGGCAGCTCTCCAGCTGCAGTGTGGTTTTAAAAGGCGTTATTTTCAGGGTCGAAGAGCTCTCGTTACAAACTTTCTGGAAAACTCATTGTTACTATAAAAAGCTAAACTCGGCAATATCTGGCAATTACTACAGTGCTGAATTCTACTTCAAATTACTGGGGGCTAGAAGTCAGCTCTGTTAAACGTATTAATATATAAAAACTCTTTCTTTCCAGTGAAAGACAACCTATATATGTATTATTTTAGAAAGCACGTTAATGAGGTATTACTGCATTTACTTTTTTTCACCCATTTTCTATTAATTATGCTGCAGTTTAAATGCAATGGGAACAAACACTAAGATCATAGTAATTAGAAATCTCCATTAACGGTAGATAATTGTACACTTAGTGTAAGAGCCTTTGATGGTCTGCCAGCCCGAGGTGTATGTGGGTATTGGTTTGAGCCCTGGCGTGGACAGTGGGCAATTCTGGGCCAGCATTCAAGAGAGGATCACCAAGTGCCTGGCAATGAATCTGCTCGGGCAGCACAGCACAGAGAGAAGTCAAGTCCTTTTTCCACGTTGCACAGTAAACCGACAGCCAAGGATGAATGGGACTCATGCTTCCTCTTCGTTTTTCCATATTTATTGTTATTGATAGGTGATACGTAATGCATCGTGTCACAGGATTTTTTTCCCTCTTCATTAGTCGTCAGCATAGACTGACATATGGCAATTAAAATTAGTAGCAATGCTGCAAGACATTAAACAGCCAAAAAACCAGGAAGACGAGATGCCAGGCAAACTAACCAGGCCCTGTGCCAAGTGCTACAGGTAACTACATGCTTCCATAAAAAATGCTGGTGTATCTTTAAAATGATTGATAATTCCTATTATTCCTATATAATTCCACTGTATTTCCCTGCTTTGCCAGTCTTTGCCAGCCAGAAAGAAGATGGATGTAAATCAGTGCCCCCTGAGCAGGGGCAGCACAGCTGACGGAGTACCCTCGCCATGCACCAAAGTTCATCACAGTTCTTGGGCAGCTCGGATTAGCACGGTGGGAACAGGAGCCTTCAACTGCTTGCAGCCATTATGTCGATGTGATCGCCCAAAGGAACGTGGAGAACAATCACATTGTCCAAAAAATTATTCAAGGAAAATTATTCAAGGATATTGAGTTCCTCCTATTATTTACATATTATTTTGTTAGTGAGGAATAATTATTTTTGTGTCGGTCTTGGGCATAGAGAAAGCATTACATTAATGCAGGTAAGAACATCTGGCATGGTTTTGAAAGACAATGAAGTATACTGCTGTCACTGGGCATCAACAATTGCAAGTTCCCTATATTTGTCAAATTTGATCTTCACCAAACTAAAACATTATAAGGGACATGCAGAGATTTAATCTCTTGACAAAGTGGCTTTTTTAGGACATGCTCCCTATTAAGGGACAGATCAAGTGTGAGTTGATATTCACTAGAATCCTGAAGTGGAAAATTAAAAGATAGCTGACAAATATCAAAGTGCCAAAAGTGTGGCACCTTTTATTGTTTTAAGCTCCTTTTCTGCCTTTACTTCCCCTGTTTTAATTAAGGTACATATTCTATAGAATATTTTATTGTAAAAAGGTCACTATTCCTGTTGCTTTTGGGTAGACAGCTGGAAAAATTTGAGTGTATGGAGAGCACGAACAGTGTAATGATACAGCTGCCCATTCAGACCATTTAAGCAAGGTTAAATAAAGAAATGCAATGTGTTCACTGGCATAAGGAAAAAAAGTTATATTTTAGGTTAAAAAATGGTTAAACATGTTGATGACATTTAGATTAACCCCAAATCAAAGTTAACATCTTGTGAGCCTGAACACTGAGTGCATTGCCATTCACCTCGATACACTCACTTGTGGCATCATGTATCAGGAAACCTGCCGTGTTCGCCTTACCCCTCAGCACCATGAGTATGCAGCTCCCTTGTGTGCAAGTATTTAGTGACAAAAAGATGGGTGGTGGTGAGGCTTAGCACAACTGTGTCCAGCTCTGGGGCCCCCAACATAAGAAGGACATGGACCTGCTGGAGCAAGTTCAGAGGAGGGCCATGGAGATGGTCAGAGGGCTGGAGCACCTCCCCTATGAGGACAGGCTGAGAGAGCTGGGGCTGTTTACCCTAGAGAAGAGAAGGCTCCAGGGAGACCTTAAAGACCTTCTAGGAGCCTTCCAGTAACTAAAGGGGACCTACAGGAGAGATGGGGAGGGACTCTTGATCAGGGAGTGTAGTGACAGGATGAGGGGTAACAGTTTTAAGCTGAAAGAAGGCAGATTTACATTAGATATTAGGAAGAAATTTTTTACTGTGGGGGTGGTGAGGCACTGGAACAGGTTGCCCAGAGCAGTTGTGGATGCCCCATCCCTGGAGGTGTTCAAGGCCAGGCTGGATGAGGCTTTGAGCAACCTGGTCTAGTGGGAGGTGTCTCTGCCCATGGCAGGGGGGTTGGAACTAGATGGTCTTTAAGGTCCCTTCCACCCCAAACCATTCCCTGATTATATGAAGAGCTGTCCTCAGGAACTGCTTACACTTTTGGAAGCCACTTTCCATGTGCATGTTGTTTAACTTTCTGCATTTCAACAGGTAAGAAAAACAGTCAGATTGATAGCTTGGTTTTCCAAACAGTGTAACAAACCACCACAAGTCAGAGCAAAGTTTTTTGTTTGTTAATGCTTGGCTACATTGGGACTAGAACTGTGTAGGAGAAACTGAGACACATACATCACCTTGTATTCCTCCATTCTAAGCAATGGAAAATACTTTCAACTAAAGGATGAACTTTTTACTCTGATTAATACAACATGGTCACAATACCTTGAAGGCACTGCAGCAACATTTAGAAAACAGTAACTGGGAATTAGTTTCAGTAGAGATAAAATTTTTGATAAATGAAGAAGCAGAAAAGCTAGTACATTACAAAACAAAACAAAAAGCTAAGGATATAAAGATTGTAGATAAACGTAGGAACTTATTTCTCTGAATTTACACAGCTCCTTTCAGTCTCCAGTACTTTTTACTGTGTTTCTTTCTTTTGCCCTTCAGGATGCTATCTGCAGTTGCTCAGATTAAAAGAAACTCAGAGGTAAGAGAGAGGGAATGGTGTGACTACAGCCAGTGTGTGGCTAACATTCTGACATCTGGGGTCACAGGGATTAACTCCATAGCTGTAAAATGTCAGCAACTTTATTGATGTAATTATAAATATTTATAGAATTAGGTAGCATCTAGCATTATGTAACATTTTACATCTCCATTCTGGCTTTTTCAGATACACACATTGGGTAGCCAGAATATTATTACATATTACATTACTTTACTGATCTCAATATTTATTTCTTGGTATTGATCTTTATTTATGAATTTTCATTTACCTGGAATTTTGTGTGCAGTCATTTCTGTTACTTTGTTTGCATTTGTTTACTGGAAGTCAGTAAACAAGACAGGCTGGAATATCAAAACCATAGAAAGCCTTAACAGCAGAAACGAAAAGGAATTAACATATCACTAATTCCTGAAAAGAGCACATTGATGTATTTAGGAAAGTCACCAAACGAGGCAGCTGTAATATTTTTGCATGTTTGCACACCGAGCATGGAACAAAACATATGGTACCTTTTACACCTTTTTATGTTCTGTGATGCTGGATTTAACCTCAGTGCAGGGAAGACGCGAGATAGATCACTGTATCACACTCTTGAACACACCAAAATTAGATCATTGCTTTACTATGTGACTCCAGTAAGAAATTGCACAATGTTATGCTGCCCTAGACAGAAGATTTAACCACTTTGGAACCACAGGCAGCTACCAACTTCTTTGTCCCAGGTGGGAGTAAACTGGTATTATCCCATTATGGTAATGGCTACAGCAATGCAGTCCAATATTGAAGTGCCATTGTGAAACCAAATTTCCAGTTATCCACCTTGATCTCTCCTTCTGCAAGGGTATATGGCAGCTCTGCAGAGTTTGCTCCCCTGCCACGCTGTGACCACTGTGATGGATGGTTTATAACACCAGTATGGGACCTTGTACAGCTGGGGGTTAGGAGTCAGTTGAGCTTTTAGGAAACAGAGCCAACTGCATTAGCCACTAAAATTGGCTAGGGCTTGATCAAATTGTTTTAGCCATTTAGGCACAGAAAAATGCACTACTTCCTTCTTTACAACCTAATTAGCAGCACTGCAGAAATGTACACACACTGTTTGCACCAGCATGTATTGATGTGCATTACAATAAATTCTTACACTGTTTTTATAATGGAAAGCACTTAATACTGAAGGGGCACCAGAACAGATTCATCCTCAGCAGTAGCAAAATAAATTAACCAGCAATCTATTGAATAAAAAAGATGTTGTACTGAATAACAATTACTTCTACAGACAATACTATTGTCTTTTTTCTTTCTTTAGGCTTTCAAGCCTAAATATCACTTGAACCAAGATCCTAGAGTCAAATCCAGTTTCATGTGTCAGATATTCTGCTGGGGGTTGGGCTAATTTGTTTTCTCCTTTATTCATAGTTTTGCCTACTTTTCCTCAGACAGAATTCTGAAATCCACTGGTCTTCTGGATAAAATGATTATACACAGTTTAACTCCTTACCAGAATTAGGTGAAATGGGACTGAAAAAAGGAAAATTGTGAAAAAAAAAATACCTGAAATAAAAAACTATTAAGAAAATGGAATTTCAATATATTCTGCACAAGAGGAATCTTAAAATTTTATTTTAACACTTAAGAAGTGTTCTTAAGTCTGTCCTGGCACCCGAGAGGCTGCATATGTAGAAAATTGTGATTACACAGCATTTTCTGGCCAAAGGTTTTTTCAAGAGCCTTCTGGCCAGCTCTAATATGTCACTAAGCCCAGTGCAAACTGCAAAAGATTGTTGCCACCCTTGATCTTTAGTTATCATTGGACAGTTTCTTCAAAACAATTTTTCCTTTCCATTCTGGAAGAGCAGAAGTTAAACCAGAACTACACGCATGTCTGTTTCAACCAAACTCAACCTGTATTTGAACCATTAGTTCACCTCCCACCATGTACTGTCCAGCAAACCAAACCCCAGCCTTCTTTCCTCACCTCTGCCACCCAGCAGCGCCCGACTTCCATGCTTACGCCACAGTCCAAATTGCTTTGGGTCACAGCTCTGTGCTGGAAAGATTTCCTGAGTTTTCCTAGTAGAACTGATCACTTGGTTTATTTGTTCCCACTGACGGACTTTAGAATGATCTTCTGACAATGCGTTAACCTGAGCCTTGGAGAGCATATCACACCTAATTCCCGAAAACCAGAAAATTACAGCTGGAATTTCACCAGGAATGTGGAGCCAGTCAAACCACTCTATGCCAAAAATAGAAATACTCACATATGTAGCATTAATAACTTGTAACATTTTCCACAAATCTATTATAACTGTCTAGTAACTGTTAGTCAACCTTTTAGAACTCTTAAAGCTTTCTTCATACAAAGTGGAATAGAGGGAGAGATTCACCTCCCTGGACCTGCTGGCCACACTTCTCTTGATGCAGCCCAGGATACAGTTGGCTTTCTGGGCTGCAAGCACACGTTGCTGGGTCACGTTGAGCTTTTCCTCCGTCAATACCCCCAAGTCCTTCTCTTCAGGGCTGTTCTCAATCCCTTCACCTCCTAGCTTGTGTTGATACTGGGGGTTGCCTCTACCCCTGTGTAGGACCGTGCACTTGGCCTTGCTGAACCTCACGAGGTTTACTTGGGTCCACTTCTTGAGTTTATCCAGGTCCTTCTGGATCACATCCCATTCCTCAGGCATATCAACACCACCACTCAGTTTGGTGTCAGCAAACTTACTGAGGGTGCACTCACACCCACTGTGTTACTGATGAAGATATTGAACAGTACTCGTCCCAACACAGACCCCTGAGGAACACCACTTGTCACCAATCTCTATCTTTACACTGAGCTGTTGACCACTACCCTCTGGATACAACAATCGAAACCGTTACTCATCCACTGACCAGTCCATCCATGAAATCCATCTCTCTCCAATTTAGAAAGAAGGATGTTGTGGGGGACTGTGTCAAAGGCCCTAGAGACATCCAGGTGGATGACATCTGAAGCTCTTCCCTTGTCCACTGATATAGTCACTCCATCACAAAAGTCCAGTAGGCTGGTGAGGCAAGACTGGCCCTTGGTGAAGCCACCCGGCTGTCTCAAAGCACCTTCCTGTGTAGTATAGTGTGGAACGAAGTACCTCACTTTACTACAAGATTTCCAGGCTGCAGGCCAGTTGTTCATACATCCCATAGTACTACTTAAGAATACTTTTAGCCCTTCCACTTCAATTTCGTGTTTTGGACAGTACTTGTATGTCTGCAAGGGAAAAAAAAAGAAAGAGGACGAGAAAATAACTGACAAGAAGCCAAATACTGCAAAAAGCCAAAACAGCAAATACTAGAGCTTGCTCTAGAAGTGACAACTGCAAAGCAAAGGTTCAATCCAATTTGAAATGTACACACTTAGTAGAAGATGGAACAAAGGATATATAAACAGGATTAACTTTATCATTATTTAAGTTTTACATACAACAACTTTTATTCCAGCCAGTGGGGCCAAATGACAGTCTCACAGAACAGTAAATTTTTAATTCACTACAGCTAAAAATGCAGAGAGAATCTCTGAGAACAGTCTACACTTGTTTTAATCTTGAAGAGCATATTAGGAACCACAGTAAGGAAAAAATGTATAAAAAAGTATCTAAAAATGCAGTGTTACAACTTCATTTATAATAATACAGTTACAGATTCTCCAAGAATCTCCTCGTCATCAACATTTTAATGTTTCTCGCAACTACAAATTGGCCATTATAGCAGACATTATAGCTTAAAAACCAGAAATAAGTCTTGCAGGTAGCATGGCAGGCTCAGTGTCAGTAGGTGAAACAACACAGAACACTGGAAACATTCACGATGGAACCCACATATTTCCATGTGTATCAGGGGCATCAGTGTAAGGAATATTCCAAATCCACGGTTGATCTGTAAACCAAAACAGAGACATGGTCATGACAAATTCAGTTATTAAATGTAGAATTTTGATCCTCTTCCTCTCCCTGCTTTGGAGGAAGAGGAAGGTCATAATTCCCGCTGGTTTTCACATAACCTCATGTGCAATTTCAGTTTACTGGAAATTTTTATTCAGCTATTTTGTAAAATGGTAATTAGAGTTTTCAAAAGGCTTTGCTTTTCCCCCAAATATTATTTCAAGTATAATTATTATAACCCAACATACTCCCCACCAGCTGCAAAAGAATTGTATTTCAGACAATATACAAGAGCAGTAATGCAGCCACATTTAGTTTGGCCCATAGGCAGCAAGTTTTGTGCTGCGTATCTCTTAACCCAATGGAATTATAAATAAGTGCTGTAACACATTAGTATTTTTCACAGGGACAGTAAGAATTAAGTATCTAAGAATGACCCTGTATGAACTCTGAAATGTTCAAATTCATACCTCTCTTCAAACATTACATTTTTTGATCAGCAACAGGTTTGCAGCAGGGAGTTCCCTCCCTCCACTTCTCAGAACACAGAAGCTATTCTCACTCTTGGGAAGGAGAAAAGCCAATACAGCAGGAGCCAACTGCCAGTGTTGCAGCCCGCTATAGGCTCTTCCCCCTACCACATACATGTTGCAGAAAAAGCATCTAGTCTATGAAGCCAAGCTATTATTTTACTTCTCTCAGGCTACTCCTATAGAAATACAGAGAAAACTCCTTCAACCCTTTTAGTGATTTTTCTCAAAGAAGAAGTTTATATAAATCTAGCCTGCTGCTTCTCTCCATCTACAAAATGAGCCTTGAGGGAAGACAGGGACATTAATCTGTACAATGCATAGATTATATATACTTGCTAAAGAAGATTTGCTACATGCTTGTCAACTGAAATTTTAGATAAGCTATTAATTACTATTGTCCAGTTTTTCAGTTTTAATTTTACAGGATCCAATGTCAGCTCTCATAATATATGAATTGAGAATTACTGTAGCAAGAGGAGAGTAAGAAAGTGAGAGAAGCAGTAATGAAGGGATGTATAAATTATACAACAGCACACTGTGCAAGTACCACACCAATGAAACATGGGGCAGCATTCTTACCAAGTACTCATTACTTGCTACTAGAGTGCGTTTAATTCTAGTACTGTAGTTCCATGTATTGCAAATGTATCCCAGCTATGCAAATGTTTTACAGAAGCCTCTGTTCACAGTAGTAACAGGGTAATAGGAAAATGCTTTAAATTGCAACACAACTGAATCTGCTTGACTTGAGTAAAGACTTTACATTTAGAGTTTATGAAGACTGAGAGGGATGTTACAAGTCACAAGAACACAATCACCAGACAAAGAACAGCCTGTGCAACAAATGCCACCTTTCACATAATGTTATTACAACAGGACAATACAAGCAAAACATCAGTGTCTTCCCCTGATTTAAAATCATGATATAGCTTCTAGGTGGAAGAAGTTGTTGACTTGCTTTTGGTTACAGTGGACAGATAATTACCAAGTGCAAAAAAATAAAAGCTATCAGAAACCAGAAGAAACTACACTACTTAACTTACCGTGCACTGCCGAAAAATGTCTTTAGGTTTCTGGGCCAACTGCAGGATATCTAGACTTTGAGTGATCTCTTTTTTTTAAAAAAAGAAAAAAGTAGCACCATTATTTCCCTAAGCTTCTTTCATCAGTCTCCTGCCGGAGAGCCACGTGTACCTTTTGTATCTTAGGTGAATACTTGACCACGCAGTAAACATTAATAGTTATAAGAATGGACACAGAATAAAGCAAATGTTGGAAGAAGCATTGAGGATTTCAAGCATACACTCAAATTTGATCATTAACATCTATCTAGGACCTCAGAATAAATCCAGTCCCACTCAAGCACTGGAATCTGTCAGCTGGAGTAAATTATGCAGCTTGGACCCATCTATCTTTGCTACCGTCTGCAGTTACACTGTTTAATTCAGTAAAACATATAGGCAGAGGAAGACTTAGAAATAATTTCTGTCACCCCTTAAAGTATTCAGAGAGGCTTCAATACCAAATCTAGTTCCTTTTTATTGCGGCTATCTTAATAAAATTTTCTTACGGTAGCCATTAACATACTTGGAGCCTGGTTCTATTAATGGGATGCTGTTGGTTTTATAAAATACCCGATACTATTTTAATAAGCCATGTGTAAAACTATTGCTGAAACAAACTATCTTTGTTATTTTAAAAATGTCAGATTCAATTTAAAATTATTTATCACTTTTAATGGCCAAACTTTTGAAAGTTAAATCCTTTGATCTTCTGGGGAAAACAGAAAAGGTTAACTGTTCCCTACTTATAGCCCCCACTATATATATATATATATATTTTTAAAGCATGCTCAACATATCTACCTTCCACACCTTTCAAGTCCAGTTCTTAATTTCTGACTCCCTAATTTTGTCTTAACTGCACCTTACAGGAATTAGTGTTCTCTAGGGACCCAGCACCACTGCTTCCTTCTTACTTCACTTAGAAGCAGCAGAACCCTAGCACAAGAGTTAGCACACAGTAAAATGAACAGAGCCATTTCTACCCACTTCAAGATTATCTGAAATCTCAGACAGAGCACTATTGCAGTTATACTCAGGCAGACTTTTGAAGATTCTCTCACAACTAAACAGACTATCACATTTCATTTAAAGACAGAGAGGCCCTGCAGAAAAATACAAGTTTTTTCAAGTATACCTGATTAATAATTTAAAGAACCCCCACATTTTAAGATCGTGCTACAGAATATGAAATCATGAGCTGACAATGGTACAACGAGCTGGTTTTGCAAATTTTCACAACAGTATGCTACAAATGCAGTATAATGTGTAAGTGAAAAAACATGCCAGCAAGACATCTTAAAACTTCATGTTCTTGTAAGTATGACAGATGGCAGTACAGTATGTACAGCCAAAACCAGAAAAGTCTGTGAAACACAGGAACATGCAATTGAATAGTAAAGTATAAAATACAATTAAAGCATCTTTGTGTCCCTCTTCCTACAGTTTAAAATACACATCTTTTGCACTGTGAGTGGAGATCGGAATGAGATTTGATTTCCAAACACAGAGACAAACAAATCAACAATGAGTTGATTTCCAAACACAGAGACTGGATTTTTACATCATCTTTTACAATATTTCATAAGTCTTCCAGTTGAAAAATACAGCTTTGAAGTAATAAGTGCTCACATATATATAGGAAGGTTACTCACAAATAACCAGAGTTCTTCAAGTCATTCTACATACATCTTCTAACATGGCAAACTTACTCCCTGCTGCACGAGACTGGAAAGTTCCCCCTTACAGCATTCGCTGAAGGTGCACACTTCAGTCTTTTTTCTCCTCTGTTCTTTGGATGAGCATGACATTTAAAAGGAACTCATCATGATCATATCAATGCAAAAATCAGACCTGAATGATCTCAAGAAGGGGGAAAGGCAGGTGAGATATAGATGGGAGATCTATATTATTCACAAACAAGGTAAGAATTGTTGAAGGCCAGGACTATGACTACTTGTTGGGGAAAAAAAGAAAAAGAAGACAAACCCCAGTACTGCAGTTTAAAAGCAGGATTTGCTTTGTTTTCTCAAGTGTTGATGAGATGAGGAAAAAAAAAAAAAAAAGAGACCATTGCACTTTTCTGAGGCCTTTCCCAAGCTGTTCCAAAAAGAAACCTTGATATACTTATGTATTAAAGTTTCAAGTTACTCCCATACAGAAGATGATTTCCTCAGTCAGTAAACTGACTAAATCACATAAATACCTAAATCACAAATTAAGTGATATTCCTTGGCTACAGCAAGCAGTTTGTACCTTAAAAACGAAAAACCCCTCAGGCTGTATCCCATTGAGTAATGTAAGTCTGTTGTAAGAAACTCCTCAATAGGGTGAAAACAAAAGCAATGGGGGAATCAGTCCTCAAGCACTCTAAATTAAATGCTGTGCCTTCATGAGAGGATCAGGCCAACTTGGTAAGAGAGATAATAGGAATACTGCAACTGAGACGTAACAATAGAGCTAAATGAGAAGATAATTTTATACAACAAAATAGCAGTGCTCACCTGAAAGATTCTAGGGGGGGAATAAAAACCTGAATACTACCAAAGGCACAAAAAATTTATTTGTAAAGATATCTTCATAAGCAAGATTGACTGTTGTGTGCATGTTTCCCACATACCAGACTGGATCATTTTCTGTTTTGCTTCCAAGAGACTCTCAAATATAGGTTTCTTTTATCTTAGTATCATCAATACATTCAGCTTTGTCACAGCCTTTTTTGTTATGACAGCCTGAATCTGTTGGTTAACAACAGAGGAGTTCAGGAGATTGTTCTATCTATATAGTTCATCTGTCAAGATAAGTAGTACTTTCAGCAATCAGATAAATTTATTTTTTTTAATTCTTGAAGTGTTTTGCCCTGATGATCCATCTGCTGCACACAAATGGCCATCTGCTGTTCAGCTGACTATTGGAGATGAACAACTGCAATTGCTCAAAACAGCAATTTGCAAATTGTTAATAATGTACACATTGCACACAACAAATGTTATCTGCTAAAATATACTAAGGTCCCTTGTTGCTTCAGAGTAGGAATAAACTTAATTTTTATTTTAAAATTGCCATCTCCTTGCAGCAAGATGATGATGCAGGGTATGTATACCGTGCATAATAAACCTGTTTTGTGCTGGTAATTTAAAGCAGCTGGGAAGAAATAGTCTAAAAGTTCTATGTGCAACCTTAACTCCGATCCGTTAGGATGACATATTGTGATGTTTCCTCAGAATTCAACTACAAATCTTGCACTCTGCACAAGATGGATCAAATCACACATAAGTTCAACAGCTAGACTGGGCATCATACATCTATCCTGAAAAAAGAATAACCAAATTAAAGTGTTTTTATTTAAACTATTGGATGGAAGCAAAACATTATAGAATCAAAAATATTGACCATCTAGTGAATGTTTTATCTGACCTCCCAAGGACTTATCTGACCTCCTAAGGCTACAGCAGGTCCCTGTAAGGGAGCTCAGAGTGATAAAGGATTCCTCTAGCTCAGTGGGACAAAACACTCATCTCTTCTTTTAGGCAGTCTGTCATTAGCACAAGACAGGACAAATGAAAATTATCCCCACTCTTTAAATAATAGGATAAACAGAAATATCTAAACTACCAGAGATGGAGACAAATATACCACGAAGTTTTTCTTGTTTTTATCCAACACAACAGCAGTAATAAAGGAGATGGAGTATTACTAGTTCCCTGAAATCGCTACAAATATTTACAACATGTAATTTCACCATAATCCCAATTCCCACTCATTGAAAACTGGAGAAAATATCAAGCACTCAATATGTGAAGTTACACAGAAAAGGTCAATTTGCTTTTTCACATAAGTGTGGCAATGGAGTATTCAACAGTGAGCTGGGCCCTTCACAAGGGAGAGAGCTGTTCATGTGAGACTTGTTACAGATCCTTTTCTGCACCCTTAAGAAAATTAAATCACAGCTGTCAGAGGTTCAAAACTTCAGCTGGGGAACTGATGAATTGTGAAGTGGACTGTTCATTCCTCCACAATGCTTCAGCTTCCATTAAAGCAAATTTCCACCTCATTTGCCCACCATTCTTCCAGCCTCTCATAGCATGAGATTTGACAGCTTTAGCTCCCAGTTACCAAGGGTAAAATAGATTTTCCCACTGGAAAAAAATGAAATACATTTAAATTATTTTTAAAAAATAGTTACAATGACTCAAGAAAGAAATCTTCAACAAAGAGCAAAATAACCAAAGACTGATGTAATTCATACAGAATGCTGCCAGTATAGCTATGCAATATTAATTAGAATAAGGGAGGTTATTGAAAGATGTGAACTACTTCCCCAGAAGTCTTCTTTCTTAATTTCCATTTCTTCCTCAAAAGCATTCTAGAATTTTGGACAAAAACCAAATATAGAGAGTATATATGTAGTTTTACTCTAACCTGAGGTTAATCTGAACTGAGCTGGAATTTGTCTTATTTTCTTCTGTGTACATATATCTTCTGTATACTATTAGTAAACTGAGCAGCCAGTTTCTTTCCTTGATTTAAATACATACACTGCAGAGAAAACTGAATGAGAAATAACTTATCAGAAATTACTTACCCCTCTACTTTGTAGGTTTTTCTTCCAGAGGGTTTAAGCAGTTCCACATAATTTTGAACTAAATAGCTCAGAAAAAGCTTCTATAAATTCCTGCCTTGTAACCCAGTCACAATTCAAAGAACTGCTCATAAATGTATTTTTAGCTCATCCTCTTTTGAATAGCACTTTAAAAGAGTTCTGGAACAATTACATGAGATTAATAAATCTGAAATCTGGCAGAATAATAATGCAGCAAAATGTTTCAGAAATATTTCACCTGCTGAGGTTTCCCCTAAAAAAAAGCCAATAACAGAGCCAATTAAGCAGAAAACTAATCACACTTAGATGTGCCTAGAAAATTATGTGCAACTCACTAGGAAAAAAAGCAGATGAAATAGCCCAAAACACTGAAGCTTACTGTAACACAACAACAGCATGGTTTACAATACACGTAAACCACAGATTCACTGATTCTTTGGGCTAATTAACCATATAATCATTACTTTCTTACAATTTTTAGGTCCAAAAATAATTTTTTCAAGCATGACGGGGTTTTTTTTATTTGTTTTTGTTTGTTTGGTTTTAATCATCCTACGTAGTTAAAATGAGCTACCTGACATGAAAATATTTCTGGTATGATTTCTCTCACAGAAGAAATCTTACAAACTCCTTGCCTCAACTTTAAGTAAGTATGCTGCTACCAACTTTGGTTTGAGACTCAGTAAAATTTTATTCTGTGTTCCCTTCAGATCAAACGACTCTTGGTTGGCACAAGCAGCTGGAATTTACCTGTCCGTGTTTTGTGAAGTGTAGCTCTGTGCAAGTTTGAAATAAAGCTGAAAACTAAATGAAAGCAATGGGAAAATTTTAAATATGTTATGTGTCACAGAAGTGATATATCATAATTACCCTTCCAGTGACATCTTAAAGCACATCAATACATCCTCCAGTGATCTAAAGCTTAGCCTATGATTACATTTCAGTGAAGGATAATCCATCTCTCTGGAAGAGAAAACCAGTGCAAAACCAAGAAGTTAACTGTCTCACAATAATGTTGATTTATACTCTTTAGAAGTCTTGGGAAAAAGAAGAGGAGGAAGAAAATCTTCATGACTGTGTCTCCAAGAGATCCTATTTTTCTGTTTTGCCTAAATTTGAGTTTTAGAATGAAGCCCACTGACTAATGAGGCAAACCTGGCAAAGGAGGACAAGTCTTCTGTATTTTTTTTCCTCCTTGTTATATGAGGTGAGGGAAAAGTAGGAACCACAGAAACCACATTTCATTATTATTGAACTTAATGGACTCTAAAAGATTGTGAATCAACCTCATGAATTATTGTAGCTGAAACCAGACAGAGTGTTTACATCATTTACTGATGAGTTTATAATTGTATGTCCTGAGAATTATTTTATCGTTTTTCAAGATTCAATATGCGTTTGCTTCACTATAACAGTTTTCACTCTGGAAGTCCAGTCCCATCTGATGGACACTAATTAATATGACAGAAAGCCATTACGACAGAATGACAAAGAATCTCTGCAATTAAATTATTTCCACAAACTAAGGAACTGCTCTTCTTTCACTATATTATATTATATAATAATTCTGTAACATTAAGAACATCTGATCCAAGATCTGAATTTACACAAGTACAAGTATCTTGGTAAACCTATCTTCTACTTAGAACTTTACATGGCAAATGTATGGCCCTGCTCCTGTCTGTTCACTATTCTGCCTGTTTCTCCTCCCTTCTGCTGCTGACAGGATTTTTCTGATTATATGAAAGTGATGTGTACTTTGTGATTAGAGCATCTGAGTTCATGGAAAATCCCCCGGAGCCTTTTCTCCTCCAATTATAGGGATCAGTCAATACGGTTTCTTTAGAGAAAGGATAATTACTTGCATTTCTGCTTCTCAAGACTTTATTAAATTATATCTATTTATATAACTCTCCAGAGACTTTGGGAGTTGATAGCTGTATTGTTAAGGACAGATTATTTTACGAGCCCACCACGTAACATGGGAATTCTTTAAACAACTTTTCCACCAGGAGGCTGAGGAACTGAAACAGAATATTCAGGAAAGAGACATGAAAAGGCACAGGCAGCTGACTTTGCTTTCATTGCCAAAGCCTAGACAACTTAAATTCTGACATCTGTTCATACCATGGGAGAAAGCTGAGACCCAAAAGCTGAACTACAGACAAACGAGTTCTCTACAGAAATAAGCCTTCCTTGCAAAAAGTCTGAAAAGTTATTTGAAAAAATCTTTACATTTAGTTGAAATATGCATAAAACTTGCTGACACAGAAGATTAAATGCAGGAAGTAAAGGAAGAGCAATATTAATTATACAACTAGATTTTTGTATGAGGAAGATAGTATATGTAATACATCTGAGAATACACACAGATTCTAATTTTGAATCTTGTTTTAAAATTTCCAAAAATTTAAAGATGACCTTTTAGAAAAGCCTTCCAAAAACCATTAGTTTCAGCATTAGTTACCAAGCAGACAGTGCATACATATCCCAGAGCACAACAGTTAGAACTGGTGTATGTAAGAACTCATCTACAACTGTAGACATTCATAGCACTTACTGGAACATCAGCTCATTTCTTACCACTTAAATTTTTAAGAAGATTTGAAAGCCAGGTCAGTAATAATGACAATACATAATATATTTTTCCCCTTTAGTTAGGTAGTAACCCAGGCACAACCCCTGCCAACCCTCCCCAAAACAGCATTAACAGTACTTAAACAGCCAGCATGTTTTATACTAAATAAAACAATATAATAGATTGTATTACCTACCATTTATAGATTGAGCCAGTATTTTTTCTCTGTGAAAACTGAATTACTATTTAAGAATTCTCTTAGGTAAGTAATAAGCTCCTAAAGCAGAAAACCATCTTTGCAAGTTACAAAGTAACATGCATCATACTGAACAGGTGAATGCCAGGCTGTGTAGCTGCTGCTATACTCAATGTTTTGGCTTCTATGATCATGGATCTACCTGTGAGAAGCCAGGTTTGTTGGGAGCTGATGGGATTCACCTGACCAAGTGGGGCAAGAGCCTCTTTGCCAACAAGCTGGCCAGACTTGTAAGGCTTTAATCTAGACTCAGTGACAGAAGGGGATGGAGTTTTGAGCAACACAGAAGAGCCAGGGGCTGCTGATGCATTAGGAACTAACAGGGAAACACCTGTGAAACACTGCAAAGGAATTAGGGCTTGTTCGTCTAAAAAGGTGACATGGTCAACAGCCCAGCTAAAATGCCTCTATACCAATGCACACAGCATAAGTAACAAACAGGAGTTGGAAGCTGCTGTGCAACTAGAAAGCTGTGATTTAATTAATATAACTGAAACTTGGTGGGATGAATCATGTGACTGGAGCATGGCAATCGATGGCTATAAACTATTCAGAAGGGACAGGCAAGAAAGGGGGGGTGGGCTTGTCCTCTGCGTAAAAAAAAAAAAGTGGATTGACTGCACAGAGCTGTGGTTGAAAAACTGGAACAGGTTAAGAGCTTATGGGTGAAAAATCACAGGTCAAGCCAACAAAGGAAACCCTCATGGGTGGTGTTTACTACAGGCCACCTGATCATGAGGAGGATGCTGACAAAGCATTCTTACTTCAACTACAGAAAGCATCATTATTGAGCGCACCCTCAGCAAGTTTGCTGATGACACCAAGCTGTGTGGCGCGGGCAACATGCTGGAGGGAAAGGATGCCATCCAGAGCGACCCTGAGAGGTGGGCTTGTGAGAACCTCATGGCCAAGTGCAAGGTCCTACATGTGGGTCAAGGCAACCCCTGGTATGAATACAGGCTGGGGGCTGAAGGGATTGAAAGCAGCCCTGAAGAGAAGGACTTGGGGGTACTGGTGGATGAAAAGCTAAACATGACCCAGTGATGCGTGCTTGCAGACAGAAAGCCAACTGTATCCTGGGCTGCATCCAAAGAAGCGTGGTCAAGGGAGGTGATGCTCCCAGTCTACTCTGCTCTTGTGAGACACCACCTGGAGTACTGTGTTCAGCTCTGGAGTCCTCAGCACAGGAAGTACATGGACCTGTTAGAGCAAGTCCAGAGGAGGCCATGAAGATGGTCAGAGGGCTGGAGCATCCCCCATACAAGGACAGGCTGAGTTGGGGTTGTTCAGCTTGGAGAGGAGAAGGCTCTGGGGAGACCTTATTGCAGCCTACCAGTATTTAAAGGGGGCTACAGGAGAGATGGGGAGGGACTCTTGATCAGGGAGCGTAGTGACAGAACACTCAGGGTAAGAGTTTTAAGCTGAAAGAAGGCAGATTTAGATTAGATATTAGGAAGAAATTTTTTAAAGTGAGGGTGGTGAGACATCGGAACAGGTTGCCCAGAGAAGCTGTGGATGCTCCATCCCTGGAGGTGTTCAAGGCCAGGTTGGATGAGGCTTTGAGCAACCTGATCCAGTGGAAAGTCTGTCCATGGCAAGGGGTTGGAACTAGAGGATCTTTAAAGGTCCCTTCCAACCCAAACCATTCTGTGATTGCATAATAGTGCTCAGAGACTCTGATCCTGCTGGAGGACTTCAGTCACCCTGAAATCATGTCTCTTTTATTTACTATATAAGACTCCAAGTTCATTTACTTCTTAGCTTTTAAACACTCTTACACATAATTTGTCAGTTCAAAAGTCTACAGAAAGATTTGAGTTTCTATAAACACTGACTTTCCTGATCTCTCTGTTATTCTCTATCCTTTGAAGCTCTGGTGTAGCTTATGTCTTTTCAGATCACGGCTTCTCAAAAAATGAACTTAGTTACAATCTTTTCACATTAGTTTCAAAACCAAAAATATAAAAATTTACTCTTCCCAGATATCGCAGGTTGCACATCAACATCATTATCATCAATATATTTTTAGGTTTTAAAGCTATCATCACTGCATAGCGGCACTTATCACTTTCCTCATTTTCATGTTCTAGAGAAAGTCTCAGAAGCTGAGAAGGTTGAGATTTTGCAAGACTCTTCAAGTGTTATGAAATATATCCCCTTCACTCCCCCAAGGATGATTCCAACACAGATCTTCAAGAAAGTGATGTCTGAAACTATGAAATATAGAATGGACCAAAAGCAACCCTTCTTTCTTCTGATTTGCAGTAATTCTTTCACGTTTGCTCTATGGTATTTCTTTCACATCCCACCTCCAGAAGTTCTTTTTTTTCCTCACACATGCTCTTTTCCAAACATTCCTCTTTCAATACTCCTTTCCCCATTAGTTCTGCAGAAAAACATTTTGATTCTCTAAAGAATATATGTTTTCCTAACGCATACAAGAATCCCAGAAGAGGAATGAAAAAATATTTAGGTTGTTGATCCAAAACTTAAGCAACAAAGAAAAAATTAGAACCAAAAGACTTTGTAGTTGCTTTCTTTAAAGTCACAAGCAGAATGTGGGCCTGATATAACCTCAAATACAGTCATGCGACAAAAATGTTCAAATAAAGCTTTGGAACATAGCAGTGCTCAAATGACCCAGAGTCACTCAAATTAGTTTGCTCCATGTATAATATACCTACTTTTCTTCTGAAGTCACACCTTACCTTTGCTTCCATACTGTTCTGGTGGCAGGTCATAAGGTACAGGAAAATATGTTGCTGAATCATTACTTTCTGAATGCATTTTCCCACTCACACAAAAGTAACCTTTGTCCAATCCCTATGAAGGAAGGAGAATATGCAGAAAAAAGACTTATTAGTTTTGCAGGAAAAGGAGAAACCTAATCCACAATAGATTATTTCTCAATAAGAGTTATATTAATAAACAAAATGTTTTGCCTCCATTACTGAGATTAGATACTTCCTAAAGCACCTTCCTGTCTCAAGAACTCAGCGTTCTTATTACTAGTATTTCAGGCTCTTCTCTTTCTTTTACATTCTTTGGCTTGGCCTCATTGGTAGGTCCACATCGGATACACTCTACCTTCTCAGTACCTTACACATACACCAGTTTATTTCCACGTTCACTAGATAAACATGCTTGTGGCCTTGCTTGTGTGAGCAATTCTATCCAAATTGCCTAAGGTTTTTGCTAGCACCATATGGGTAGCATATGTCAATAAGACAAGATGTTGCTTCTTTTGCATAAACACTTGCAGACACTGGAATTAAATCTTAATTATTAAACAAAATATTAACACATTTGGTGTTTAATATTTAACTAAAGGAAAGAACTTTACAAATTTTCTCTTTGCTGTTTAGTTTCATCCTGACCATATGAGTTAGATGTTCAACGTGTTTCATGAACTGAATTAAAATTCTACTTGTGATACAGAAACAAGCCTTCAAACCCATACTTTTCAGATATCTTAGGTAATAACACCATCCATGTATGATCAAAAAATTTAATGAAGATTTGAAACTGCTTGCAAAAAAAGATTCAAAGACCACACTCATCTTAGAATGACAGTGGATTTCAAACAAGGTTAAGGACTGCAAAAACAAAAAAGCTATAATGCAATACAATAGAAGGGCAGATAGATTTAAAGCCATTCAAGTAACTTCAGCAGGTGATATTTCTTAGCCACTTCTCCAGAGGAACTGGATCCCATTCATCACCTGTAATGAGTTATACAAAAGCAAATCTCTAATATTAAGATTTCCAATAATCTATTATCAGTCAAGTACAATTTGATTAGAATATGCTACAAGTTTAAAGGCTATCAAGCTTTTATTATTTATTTGTAAGACATTACTGAACAACTGTATTTTTCTTTCTAAAATGTCTGAATATTAACTTATACTCTATCCAAGCTACAGGCTCCACCACTCCAGGTTTTACTGTTTTTTGACAGTACAAGCAAGCTTCTTAATTACCACTAAATAATCACATTTTATTCAAACACATATGCTGGCTGAATTTATAGTCCCATCTATAAAAGGCACGTTTACTACACTCTAAGTTCTCCTTTACTGAACTTTCACTTCATTGACTGTTTGCATTATAAGTTGGAGGAAACAATATTCATATGACCACACAAAGCATGGGATACAAAGCAGCCTTACACCTTTCCTTTGATATTCAAGAAGCATAGTAACAGAGAAAAGGGAGAGCTGCCAGAGACAATATCAAGCTGTACTACAGCAGTTCTAGCAAGTCAGTTCAAGAAACTCCTTTAAAACATAGATGCCTCTCTTGTCTCTCAACCCAAATGTAAGAAACACTGTGTCCTATTTCAAGGACTAGGTAAAAGCCCCTGCCTTTTAAATGAAAGAACACGGGAAACAAACAAACAAGACCCATGCTGAAGGACTGTGTGAATGAAAATCCATTTTAAACTTCCTCGTCTTATACCACTGAAGTCAGTGGAATTTTGACAAAACTTTATTAAAACAAGGCCACAGCCTTCAAGTAACAAGCAATATGTTCAAAACAAACCACTGTAAGATATAAGATTATTTTTAAAAGCTCATAAATATCTAAGGGCTTGAAACTGACTGAATAGAAAAATACAAAATTCAGAAATACTTACAAAAAAAATGCAACAATCAAGTTGTACAGCTTTATTTCCAATAAACCTGAATCACAGAGGGACTGATAGAAATTTCATAAACTTACGTCTATAGTGGAAAGAAACTGAAACATCCCAGGGACAGGATGGCAGGGAAGCTATTTTCTTTCCTGTTATCCATCTTTTTTTCAGCCCAGTAATTTTTTTTGTTTCTGCTTCATTTCTTCTACCTTCTGTGCCCTATTACTACTTCAGTGTGTTTCTTGTCAGGTGTTTTGCTTCCTTCTCTTGTTCTACTTCTCTACTTCCTTCTCTTTGCTTTCCTCTTTCTTGTTCTTCCTCAGTAGTCACCAGTTATATTTTCCTCTCCTCCAAGAGTCTTATTTTTCCCCTGATGCTGTCCTCCAGCCCCACTGGACTCCATCAGTTGAACCTCAAATGATTTTGTCTGTCAGAATTTAACTTGTAGAGATCTTCCATTCAGGAAATGCTAATCTAAGAAAATATACTTATTTTTCCTCAAAACATCCTGCAGTAAGAGTCTAGGTTATGGACTACATTCTTTAACGAGGCTCTCTGAGGAGATTCACATGCTTTTAAAAATAACTCTCATGTGTCTATCTTCACACAGAAGATCACACAGAAATTGAAATAAGTCACACATTTTGTCTGTTTTAAGCGTTTCCTAGATGTTGACAGCTCTCATTGCTGTTTCCAAAAAAAAAAAAAAACCCACCACAACCAAAAAAAAGAACCAGCAGGATCTTGCCTAAAAAAAACTCCTGCCTGCCTTGTAAATTTTCTTCAGCCATATTCTTTCAGAACTTTTCCCGCTGCAGCTATATTTTGTTCTTTGCTGCTCATAGCAATATGTTTTGAAATGTTAAGAGATACATTT
This sequence comes from Pterocles gutturalis, assembly GCF_000699245.1. NCBI lineage: Eukaryota > Metazoa > Chordata > Aves > Pterocliformes > Pteroclidae > Pterocles > Pterocles gutturalis. Next base: position 21,791 of record NW_010109206.1, read on the forward strand.
CTCCCTTGGGAAAGCATATTTTTTTTGTACTTATGAAACTTTAGATGCTGTTGTGGGTCCTATTAGTGCCTTAGCACCATACATTGTACAAGTAGGCACTGGGAGAAAGAATGGGAAAAGGAAGTAGAACAGCTTTCAAAATTCTGCTTTCCAGACTTTTTTTGCCCCAAACACAAGGCAGACTGCAGACAATAAAAAACATCACACAAGACAGAGGTTAAGAATTGCTATCCCTACTTGAGTGGGAATTAACACCGATATCACTACAGTATTTTGGTATTACTGAAGTAACTCCTACAGGAGACAGCTGATTATTCCACTGGGTGATCATGAGTCTATCCTTTCCTATGCCAGTAAACAAAAAAGCCTGCTTTTTGGCAAAACTATTTAAAAGCTCACTAGTCTGGGCAGTTAAGAGTTAGGGATGCACACAAACTTTACAGTAACCATGCTCCCTCTGGCCAAGAGAATACACAATTAAATCCTCCTCAACATTGAGGTGCGTTTATTCAAAACAGAGCCTTACTCAACTGTATCAGAACTTTTTTTGTAAGAAGCCCACAGTGACAAATTAAGGTATCTAAACCCAAAGCTCCTCAGCACAGAAAACATGTCTCTGGGTGTCTTTACCACTGGAGTTTGAAAACCCCATAGCAGTTCTGTGAACACTAACAGCAAGGTTTAGCATCCTAAAGTCCACATATAAAATATTGGTTTACCTGCACTGTATTCATCTCCCCACCCCACCTCTATTTCACACAAGACAGAAGACTTCATCGGAAACTAGAGAAATCAAAGAAGGAAGTGGTACTACATTACATTGAAAGTTAATGTCACAGTCAAGGATCTTAACCTACTTTATTTTAGCCCTGGTCTAAGTTGAGCTATGAGTGAAGGCGCTTAGTTCAGTTGTTTAACTCAGGAAAAATTTAAGCAGTTCGGTTCTGACAATCACGCACACGCATATAACGGCTGACTGCTCTCTAACCCAGATTCAGCTCACACACCCATCCCTACACACAAGTATTTTACTCATTGCCAGTGAGTATTAACCATCAAATACAGCATTTCAGAATCTGAAATACTACTGTTAGTTGTTTGTGACTGATTATCTAGATATAATTGTAGCATCTGATAGCACTAGGTAGGGAATAATGGGTAAGTTGTCAGCTTAAGAGCAACCACTGTATTTCAGCATTTATATTTCCAAAAGCTGTCTGTCTAGTACCATATCCTTCAACAGACCTTTTAGAGGATTTAGAGAATCCTCTATAGAGGATTTAAGTATACCTAAAATTTTTATACCATTTTACAGGTCAAGCTCAGTTTATCTTACAACCTTATGAGACACAGAAGTTGTGAGGAAAAACTATTTATCTAAAAAGCTTTCCATCAGATACTTCCAAGCTTTTTCAAATAAAAAAATTACTGCAACATGCTTCACAGAACTCCATACTGTTAGGTGATGGGGTTCTCTCAACATGTTTTACATGTTAAAGATGTAATTTATTTCAGCCTCTGGAAAGGAATTCCCAGTAGCTGAAAGAACAAGATGAATACGAGTGAGAATGAAGATGTAAGAGGTGAGAAACAGAAATGGAGATAGAAAGGGAAATGCAATTCAAACACAGGACATGGTCATTCTTATAAACTTTTTTTTTTAATCAAGAGAAGCTTGTGGTCTAATGTCAGCATCAGCTGATTTTTCCCTAAACACTAAAACTGTAAATGATGACAGCTGCTGCTATGTTGAGAACAACCATTCAGCATATTTGTGAGAGTCTGCATTAGCCCACCAGGCCAAGAACCAACCTCAAAGAAAAAGTTCTGGAAACACTTTAAAAACTGGCAGTCACCAGATGGCAAGTGAGGAACAATCAACTTCCAAATTTGTTTGTTTTTTGTTGTTGTTGTTGTTGTTGGTTTTTTAGTTTTTTTTTTAAGCAAAAACTTTGCAGATTGCTCAGATCTGAAACTGGTATGGTCATTCTTGGCAAAAAGACTAACTCAATTCCTCTTGCTTTTCCACCCATCTGAAGCATGTTTCCCAAAACCAGCAATGCATGTTAAAGCTAGAGTCAGAACAGGAATATTAAAGTTATGTAAAATGATTGCACAATCTGGTGATCAGTTATGTTCATGCAAAAAACTTCATCCACTAAGTACAATCATACCAGTACCATATGTAAAATCCTTGCTTGGCAGCATCTGGAGATAACAGTAGCCAACTTCTAAGAACATTTTTTATCCCTTGAGGTTGGTTACTGTTAAAAGTTAAATCTTTTTGCACAGTTTTTTTGCCCAGCGCTTCATTACTCTGTTACTAATAGCTGTTTACACAAGTGGGTTTTTTTGTTTGTTTTTGGTGGGGGTTTTTTGGTGGTTTTGTTTTGTTTTTAGAGTGCAGTGATATCAAAAACAAAATTTCCTACTATAGGAAGTTGTAGGAGAAACTGAAACAAGAGAAATACAAAAAACACATTTTCTCCAAAAGTTTTTTTCCACATGAACCATGCTGGAGAACAATGTCTTGAGATTGTCTCTAAGGTTCAAAATATCAGACACCACACAACTATGTAAACTCCTTAAATGTCAAGAGTGAGATACAGGAGTTATTTTAGCTACAGCCAGAAACCAGTGCTAGCATTGTGATCTTAGGAGACTACAATTATACACTTATGGTAGGAAAACATTTTTATGATGTCATAGTATTAATAAATATTCATTTGGGAGTACATTAGTAATCAACAGAAATAATGAAATATTATGTGAACATCCATGAACATTATCTAGGAAAGATGTATTCTTCATCAGAAAAATATTTCTAATGACTTTTAGCATACAAAAGCTTTTTCAGAGGAAGTTGCAATTTCTTCTCTAGAAAAGAACAAATTTCACACAAGAAGTCACATCAATATCAAATCCACACTTGCTGTGTAGTAAGACAGACTGTTTCTATTTTAAAGAATACCTTGTATAAACTCCACTTGCTGTTAGCTTTCTAACTTGGAAACACAGAACCTAGTAAGTAGGTTATTCAGTCATATTCGTATTCATCAATATTTGCAGCTTCTCAGCATATCCCGGGATTTGTACTTGAAATATAAAAACTTACAAATGCTGAAGGCAAGAAAAGGACTCCAAGTTCATAAGAACGGATCATCAGTTGGGTGCCATTTTTCTCCAGAGCTCCCCAAGCTGCTTTAGATAAATTGGCACTGCAAAGAGAAACAAGGCATTTCAGTGAGGCATAATCTTCACAGCAGAGAATACTTAATTACCAGTGCAGCAATGCACTTCTAGCAGGAGAACTTCAGTTCAATCAGAACAGTCTTTTCATGAAAAACCTGATTTGGGTGTTATTCTTTATTGCTATTTTTACAGCACAGTGGGAACAGAGACAATACATAGAAGGGTATTCATACAACACATGTGGATAATTATACAAGCCTACTTGTGTCATACAGCTCTCCAAGACAAATTCAGCCTTTTGAATCTTCACTGCTCATTTCAAAGAAACTTGGTATTGGTAAAGAGCTTCAGTTTGATGACTTAGGAAGATTAATGGCCAGTTCAATTAGGACTAGTTACATTATAATACATTTAGTACGGAGCATTTTTGCAAGTGTTAAACAATATATTTTGCTCCTGGCATTTTGTTCTTTGATATATTTATGAAAACAAGTATTTATTGAACAGGTATTTTTGTTTTAATGTGCTATTCAGCACCATGTTGTAGTTAATCCTTCATCAGTATCTGCTATGAAGTAGATTAAGTTGGGAGTCAAAATAAATGCAATTCTGTTTTCAAAACCTACTTCTACAGCAAAATACAAAACTTAAATATTATAACTGACAGACATCCCGGATGCTTTTTGATAGTAGCAAATGGTGGAATAGAAGAACCATGAGGAAAAAAATACAAGCAACCATGAGTTTCTGTATTGGGTGGACTCAGCATCACATTTGAATGACTTAAAGTACCTTAATCACTACTACTGTTGCAGGCAACAGTATCAATGATTAATGAAATTTAAAGAGCCAGAATATAAAGACGAAAAAAATCAAAGTAACTGAGCATTTAAGAGTAACAATATAAAGATCGTAATCTATAGTATATAGGGTTGCATAAAAATCAGTTTTGGCAAAACTGAAATATATCTGTATTTTTCATTCACAGTAAGCTATTTTCCCCTCATGTCAAGAAATTTCTCACTCCCTCTCTTCTTTAAAAACCAGACAACAGAAATACAAAGCTAGACTTCAAGCTAGAATGCTGAACAAGTCAATCTGACAAAAGGTCAGATTCCAAATATTAGGCATCTACATGTTTTGTAATGTTAAGGCAGCGCAAGGATAAACTTTGTCTTAACTCATATCTATTTTGTACAAACCAATATATTAATGTACAGCATGTGCTGAAGAAACTTAACCCAAGGTTTAAAAATACATATCATTTCAGTTGATGCTGAACCCCGAGACTGGCAGTTACAGCTCAGGCAAGATTTTGGTGCTGTTGCCAACAGTTCCTGACATAATTTCAACCTGCAGCCCCAAAAGGCGCAATGCAATGAAGAAACATTAAATACGGACAAAAAATTCATCACTACTTACAGCATTCCAAAAATTATGGGAGTAGCTCACATGGGCCTGTAATTGACAAGAACTTATATATGACATCTTTTTAAGTGAGAGGTATATGGTTAGTTGTTTACCTTGTAACTAAGAACCATGCAATCTTCTGGAAGTCAGGAGAGGTTCTCATGTATGTTTTAATGTGAGGTATAGCACGACTTCGACCTGAGACTTCTGCTGACCATTTACTAGAAAAATAAAAGGAATTCTTTTCATATAAAGTTTTATTTTGTGGTCTAAAAGATACTCGCCATACTACGGTGCCATGTTTTCAGTAATACTGCCCTATACTTGTCACATTTAATACTTGTTTCCCCTACAGAAAGGCTGAAAATACTTTATTTAACTGAATTTTTAAACCTGAAATCCAATTTTACTAGTAGCAAGAAGGGCAGGATTTTTTTTTTCTTTACAAACAAACCAGACAGATATTCTTCTCAGTGTATCAGCCTCTCATAACAGGTTTTTCCATTCCTCCACTCCAGCTAGCACCCAAGAAACTAAGGCCAAACTTCCAACCAATACTTCTTTGAACACTATCAATGGTTATGCCTTTAAGCAAAGGAGCTTGGCATCAAATTGAACCTCACAAAATTCCCCAAGCTTATTACAATTTATTACGCATAAAGTAGAGGCAGGGAGCAACTGATAGATTATTGACACTACCCTTCCCTTTCTGTTTTCTGTGTCCCTAAGCCACTGAGATATTTGGGGGCTTAAGAGAATAGAGGTCATATCTATGCGTATATACAAAAACTAGTTTAAAACAACAAGCCATTGCTCAGGTAATTGAGCAAAGTTACAGAACTAAACTGTAAACAAGCAATAAATATATGTAGATAACTGAAGGTATGTAATCATGGTATTTAGAAGCGCTTTCCATTCACAGCTGTTAGTCCTCACTCAAAATCAGGAAGAAGGCTTCCAAATACACCTTCCGCCATCCAAAGGTTTTTCTTTCCTCAGTTTTGAATATAATAGGCTCTGGTCTTAGTTGTCACAATCTTATTTTCCTAATTTAGAATTCTCTTCTAAAAGACAAATCAAAAAGAACCGATCAGCTCTGAAAAACCTCTTAAGTGAACAGTGTTCATTTAAAAACCCAAGGAGACAGAAACGGAAGGGCTGGAATAATTTACCTAAGTTGACTTTCAGGACTAACTTTCACATGAGTTAAGTCAAAAGGCTTTGCAGTTCAGGGGTCAGACCTATTTACTTTAACAACCCTATCCTCCAATGAAAGAAATAAAACTGTTTTTGAGAACTGGTCCTGTATTCCTAAGGGCAAGAGCTGAAACACTATATGCATGCCTGGAGCAAACCAGACATCTTTATATTTGGATGCAAGACACATTGAAGTCTGTTTTTGAAGAACAGACTAAGATATCTGTGATACAGAAATAGCTAACGAAACTTGTGTTACTCTACAGAACTCAACACTTTACATACATACAGATTGCAAGGCTATTCCATAATTCAACAATTCTTGTTAACAGCTTTTACCTCACAACTGACAGTTTAGGCAAAAGTTACTTGAGGACACCTCACTTGAGGACAAACTTCTCCCCACACTATGAACTGCAGTAATTTTGAGATACTATCTCAGTCTACTGCCTTTTTGCCTCCTTATCATCTTTGACAGATACAATTAAGTACTGCCTTTTAGCAAGAGTACTACTGCTTCTCTTCCATTTACATTCGAGAGTAACCTAACTGCAGTTAGTTTCAATTACAAGTGATTGAAACAGGTATTCCAGAAAGTTTAAATCAGAAAGGGGAACACACATTTTGGCCATGTTTTCTTTAATAGGACAGCACAAACAGTAAGGACAAAAAGGGGAAAGAAAGCGATTACGTCTTTGATCAGGTTTAGTTGGTTCAGGGCTTCATTTTTATTTTTTTTTTATAAAGTAATTACCTCATTGAAAAACTTAGAAACCTTTAGTAAAAGCATTATTAGCAAAGAAATACTGAAAAAATGTTTTCCCTTCAGCCTAAAAGTCAGCTTATCTCAGTCAGACTACATAATGGAATGATAAACCAAATGAACTGGAAGGGGTTTCAGATTGGTACAATATCTCATTTAATCTATTATTTATACAGCTAAATTTCAACTTCACCATCAAACTTTCCTGGCATATTTTAGAAAAAAAACCCAACAAGCTAAAATGGAGTACAAAAAGCATAAAGTAAAATACAAGAGCAGCTGCTTTGCACAGCAAGAATGACAGCATATGTCAATATAACAGTTTCAGGCTACTTCTAGTCGAATTGGCTTAACACATTTTAAACTGTAAACTTTTCATCAGAATGTAGCTGGCAGAGGGTATATGTAGGACTAATCTCATGTTGCAGTAAACTTCAGGCATATCCAGTCTCAGAGACAAATATGGTAAGTTTAATGAATCTAACTTTGAAAAATCTAATGGAGCAAAACCACAACTTGAAGTAGTTATTTTTTTAACAGTTAAAGGTCATGGTACTATGTAAACTAAAAGCTCAAGTGTGGGGTAAGGAAGAAGAGTTATATGACTAGCTATTCTCAGAACTTGAACAGTAAAACATGAAAGCCTTTTTATTAGTTTTTTTTTATTCTTTTACCCTCCTAGGACTAGAACTCCTTATCACTAGTAGAGCTTAACTCTGACTTTAGACCACTAATCCCCATGTTTTTACCAGGAATTTACAGCTACTTCCTCCCTCCCAGTCTTTTATGGCATTTCAGTCAGCAGTTTTTCTTTTTTGTTTTCAATTACACAGCCCCTAACGTGATGATTAGATGCATTAAATTAAAGAGGTAATATACCTTCCAACTCTTAAAAATGCAACAGCTTTTGCCCTTCTTACCCCTCCATTTTTCCAATAGCTATTTTTGAGTTTCATGCAATTTGTTCTCTTGGGAAAGGAAGAGGGAAAAAATGTTCTTTACCACAAATAAGGTACCTTTTGCAATACAGAAAATACTTTGCACTCACTGGCACTACACTATGAATGCGAATGCTTATAGGCTTTTATATGTACTTAACCACTTGCAAAACTTCAGAAGTTTTTTTAATATGTTTGATAAATACTTGTTTTATTCTGTAATGCATTTTTGAATTTGCAAAACACTGCAATCACACTGCATTTAGCTAGACGTCATATAGCAAGCATCAGTTGACACCAATGCCTGATATTTCTGGCACAAATGAGGTAAAGGAGCAGACACAGGCCCATTTACAAGTGGAGCTACTGCGACTGGGAAGCCAGATAATCCTAACATCCGGAAAACTAATCCGTGCAGACAGGCTCAAACCATAAGCAGAGCAAGGAATAAGGCATTTTCTACACCACCACCTCTTTCATCATTTAGTTCTTACTTCAACCAGCAAATGAGCTTTCCATCTCAAGATACCAGCAACAAGGCTGGAGCATAGTTAAAGTAACTCACACCATTAGTCTCAACCACAAGAGAACAGTAGGTCCTCTGTGTAAATGCTCCGTAACTCTCATCCTTCATGACGTTAGGGGAACAACGCTGTAGTTCTTCAAACTGAGAAGAAAGATGATTATTCTTCAGAACTCTACAGGCCTAAAGAACAGATAAAGCTCTAATACAGCTACAGTTACGGACTTGTCAACAGCAAGTCAAACAAGCTCTCATCAAACCTATTTCTTCCATTCTTTGAAAATAAAAATGTG
>NW_010109207.1:0-6970 GCF_000699245.1 Pterocles gutturalis
CCTATCGGGGATGTCCTGGCCCCGAGCACCCAATGGGGGGTTGGGCAGTGTGGCCCTATAGGGGATGTCCTGGCCCCAAGCACACAATGGAGGGTTGGGGCACTGTGGCCTTTGTGGTGAGTTGACCTTGGCTGGCTGCCAGGTGCCCACCCAGCCGCTCCTTCCCTCCCCTCCTCATCAGGACAGGGATGGAGGAAATAAGATGACAAAGAACTCGAGTGACAAGATGAAGGCAGTTTATTGACAAAAAAGTAAAGGTTGTGCATAGAAGCAAAGGGAAACAAAAAGATTTATTCTCTACTTCACATCAGCAGGTGATGTCCAACGGGAAGTATGGCCTCAGTACGGGTAGCAGTTGCTCCAGAAGACAAACGCCTTACTGATGAACACCCCCTCTCCTCCTTTCTCTTAGCTTTTATTGCTGATCAGATGTCATATGGTATGAAATATCCCCTTGGTCAGCTGTCCTGGCAGTGTCCCCTCCCAAGCTCTTGCCCACCCCAGTCCACCGACCTTTAGGGTTGATTTGGGGGAATGTTGGAGAGACAGCTTTGATGCTGTTCAAGCACTGCTCAGCAGTAGCCAAAACACTGGTGTATTATCAACACCTTTCTAGCTACAAATACAAAACAGAACTATGAGGGATGCTATGGAGAAAATTAACCCCATCTCAACCAGACCTAATACAATCTCAACCCCTTATTCCATACCATATGCATCATACTCAGATCCCACATGATTTAATACATACATATATCTTCTAACCATCCCATTGTATTTAATTCTCGTTACTGAAATCCCTTCTTACCAACACCTACAACTTCTGCTACATACTTAAACCATCTTAATACTTAACAATCAGGTTTATGTATTCTCATTAACTACTATCCCCTGCCCCTTATCAGGTAGATATTACTCTCATTCCACGGGTTTCCTCCACTCCTACAAATGTTTATAAGAACAGGTTAGGACTTGGCCCTCATCTGTAAAGACAGGTGTTCAGGACAGGACAGGCAGCATGTTCAGTTGTTGGGTGCCAACACGGGCTTGGTTTGGGTCATTGTTGCACTCACCTGGTTCCTTGCAAGACTCACTCTTCGTCGGTTCAGTTCCTTTCTGCCTACAACATACAACTCACATCACAGATTTTTTTTTCCCCAAGGTTAAATCTCCTGAAAGCACACACTGGATCTCCCCATCTTTCTGCACTACCCACCAAGTACACCCAGGTCCTTGAGCGAAGAGAATCCCACAGATGGGTTTGTCTTTTCCCAGGGGAGGAGCATTCCACACTGCCTTCCCCAGCCACTTCCCTGTGTGCGCCACAGGGACTACAGTGGGGTTAATGTTATAAAATCTTTCTGATCACTGAAATGAGAAGAAAAAACTCTGTTTATTCCAGCCTCATTTATCCACCATTCACAATCCCTTAAAGCAGTTTTATTCTACTATTCCATGCTCAGCTTCCAATCAGAATGTAAAGGTATATTCCTGTGCACAAAATGTGCAAAAATTAAGTTAATAGTATGATTTGCTACAGTTCACCAGAGTCAGGAAATGTGAAATTAAGGCTTAAACCACATGCCTGACACACTCTTTTCTGCTCAGGTACTGAGACTCTCTTGAGAATGGTTCACTGATTGAACACAATGGCTGTAAAGAGAGGCATGATAAAAACAAGGTGAGAGAGAAATGGTGAAAATGAACAACCAGTGCACTTATGTAGTTCTCAATGGCTTTCCATACCTGTTTTCTGTCCCAAACCTTTACAATTATTTTAGCATGCTGCAAGTTTTGGTGCATTTTCTTTAAACAAATAAAAACCCCAACCCTCTACCTTTCCAGAGAATTCCTGAACCCAGACTACATGGAAGATCAGATAATTTTGAATAAATATTATCCATGCAACAAACCAAGATTTGCTATACCTATGGTGTTGGAAAGACCTGCTGCATTCTCCCGTGGCCTGTGGTGTCAAGCATGATTTGGGAGAGGTTAGATTTGTACAGCATTCTGCTGTCAAACGTAGTCTAGCAGCATGATACAGAAGGTGATGGTTTTGTCACTGGAACAGAGTAAAAAATTAAGTTTCTTCACTAGTATACAGAGGATTGTGATTGAATTTCAGTGAAAGACATTAGTTGTTGACTCGTGACATTTGGGTGAAACAGCCAGTCGACATTTTTTGAAATATTTCAGTTTTGTAAAATGTTTTTTTTTTATCAGGATTTGTTAATCGTACTTTGGAAAATGTATCTTTTGAGGGAAAACCCCTTAGCTGTTTGACTCAGCATATTTTCTTTGAGTATTTTCATTTAGTTTTGAATTTTTTTACAAAACTTTAAAAATGGTTTGTTATTAGTATCTATAACAGTGCTATCGTACAATCTTGTATGGCTGCTGACACATATATTCTCCTTTTTCTTCACTGTGCGGTGTAGTCGTTCTTTTCACTCCAGCCTCTGCATTTCATGGCATCAATTCTTACATGGACAGGTTCCTTCACTTCTACAGTGGTTGGGACAAAGGGACCTATTCTTCTGCTGAGTGAATCTTCTGACACCAGTTTACAGCCCCCCTTGTGTTTCCAGGAAACATAATCTGAGCTGCATCATCCTATAGTCTACACCAGATCAAGCTTCTTTGAAATTGCAGTATTTTATGACCTTAATATTTTAGTCATAAATTTGAGGCTGAAGTGTATCTGGAGTTGCTAAATTAGAAAGAACAAATTACTCCAACGTTTCTGGAATGACAGCAGGGCATGAGTGTGAGGCAAACCCAAGCAAATCATCTTGTAGATTCACCTGCACATTGACAGACCAAGACACAGACCATTTGCTAACACCTGGAGAGGGGGATTCATGTGCCCTTTGCACCCCCGTCCTCAAGCCTTGTCCTCTGTGTGATCTTCAGTGACCTGACTGCATTATACCGCTGACTGCTGTGGCTGGAGCAGAGAAGAGAGAAGCATCCAGCCGGTTCCCTGCTGAGTGCTACTCAGCTTAATCTCTCTCCACATGAATTTGCTGCACCCCTGGTGCACCTTGCTAACACAACTACTTACAATTCAAACCACAAAATAAATCAAAACATAAAAATATGCTATCTGAATATTTGCTTTTTAAGTGTAGAAGCCTCTCACTCTTCTGTATGTTTAAAAACCAAAAATCATGGGCAGAAATATCCTTTACAACGTTTTCCCACCTTGCATTTCCCCATAGAGATTTCTTACCATTATGATCTATTTAATCTCTTCATGTTGGTTCTTGTCAACTGACAGTTACTTGAAGAGGTTTTCTGTGCTCTTTTTTGAAATAAAAGTGACACTGTGAAACATTCATAGTCTGCTCAGCCAACTGCCACAGGACACAGGTTCACAACCCTAGCTCTTTCCATTCCACGTCCTTGCAACACAGAGCTGTATTCAACTAATTACAGTAGGTGGTGGCAGAAAATCTTATTACCCAAGAGCTTTGGGAGAACTGTAGCCTGTGAATTCCTGTCCTACTTCACTCCCTGGATGCATGCATGGCCCTGGCCAGGTACGCAGACATTGCAACGGCAAGCTGTGGTTCTGTCTACAGCGGATTTTCTCTTAAACACCTCAACCTTTCTAAAAATGACACAAATGCTAATGCTGGCTATCTCTCGAAAAATCATTACTATTTGAACTTTTATTTGTCTAATTGTACACTGAGGTGAAATGTTGCCCATTGATGTATATTATTGCTCATAGACTACTGATGTATATTAATTTTGTCATCTTTGTTGACCCACCCAGGAGTCTTTTGGACAGCAAGAGTGGAAAATGTTAGGGGAAAAAAGCACCCAGACAGACACAGACACTGTTTATGTGAATAAAGAAGTAATGTACCAAATACTTTCATAGCTAGATGGAAACACGCTTGTATTAGTATTATGTAGATCTTTAGTTCTAGAAGACAGCCATTTATTCAAACATTCACCATCTATGGGTACCCTCTAAAGTTTTTTGTATTTTATTTAAAGTCTAATCTTAAGATTTGAGTCATAAAGATAATGTAAAAAGTAGAAATGACAAAGTTGATTAATGTCAAAGTACATTTATAAAAGGAAGTATTTGCATGAGAGGAACAAGATACCCATTATTTTGTGGATTTCTCCAGTTTATTTGATTTGGATATCTAATATCAATAAATTAATTTTTGTTATTTTTTTTTCCCTACAAAAAAACCAGAAATGCTACAATAATCTTTCCTCAAGTACATCAAGACTTTTGTTTGCAAGCAATTCTGAAAGCAGGATTTCAGAGGCTAGGGCAGTATAAGACACATAGCATGAGACCAATGAGACTTTTCCTGAGTCTAGTTACAGTTAATTTTCTTACTACAGAAGAGATTCTGAAGTCATATGACTAGATGAGTTTTCTATTTTCTTTGTTTCTTGTTTTAAGGTAAGCTGCTTCTAACCTTAATGATTATTGAGAACAGCTTGACTGAAGTGAACCTCAAAAAATGTTAAGTAGCAGTAGACAAATAAAGACATTCCACAGTGAACCTTTCAAAAAATAATAATTTTTAAAAAAACAATCTTATGTTTTTGTGACCTGGTTTCTGATTTTTGATCGCAAAGGATGAGCAAGTAAGGAAGCTAACTGAAGGCCAACTATAACATCATCTAATCAAAACTAATCTCCTAGACCTGGCACAGTCTGGATTTGGGCCAGGACACAAAAACAAAAATGCTTTACTGGCAGTGATAGATGACCTCAGCTGTCAGTGGACAGAGGGCAGACATTTCCACTCATCATTCTTAATTTCTTGAAACATTTCTTTCTGATGGCTGTTAGATAATGCCATTTCACCTGGGAGGAGTGGCAGGATCCCTGACTACAGCACAAAATGGATGTAAACCTATTAAGAATGCAGTATTTAAGAAGTAGTGAGGGGAAACAGTCCATACTACTGACTTTTTACTAGCTGAGTCTCAGAAAGAGATTTTTTTTTCCAGTGTTTGGATAATGATTGTGCATGGATTAAATGAAGTCTATGCATGATTGAGGTGATGCTGGCTATGCCGAGGGAAGGATTCAGAAGGGTTTTAATCAATGTTTAAATTTCAGTTTGATGAAAGCCACTCCATTTTCACAGTTGGTACTAAGGTCTCTATAGCACTCTTTCTGAGTAACACTTTCTTTAATCTTTAATGGTTTCAGAATTTCAGTCCCATTATGAAAGTTTATCTAGACTCATAATTTTTTTTTGTAGTATAGATCTATGAAAGATGTATACACAAGAAGTCTTCAGTACTGCATGAACTGTGACCAATCTGGAATGTTTTAGAGATTCTTTTCAACACCTTGTGTTGCTTCCCACAAATACAACATGCAAAACGTGCCAGAATTCAAGGATCAGTCTGGGTCTTGACAGGTTCCTGTCACAAGAGCATCCTACAAAAAGAGTAAGAATCCACCCTTGCAGGAAGCAAAGGTCTTCTGGAGGGCCAGCTCAGGCCTGTGAACTGAGCTTCTTCAGGACCATAAGCACCCTCATTGACTTCTGCTTTATGCAGCTTCCTTCCTTTGGAGAATATGAGAGACTGACAAGATGTGACAAGAAACAATTCCATCTTTGAATGCATAGAGGCATAAAGAAGAATGTTGTGGTGTTGATAGCTGACCAATTTTTAACTTCCCAATGGATATTTAATCGAGCTTCTAGACAGACAGTCACTTCTACCACAGTGTCTCATTCCTTCCTTTTAAAGTGAGTGCTAGCAAGATGAAAAAGAGATTTTTTTTTTCAACCTAGAGTTAAAATAACTGCAGAGTATTTTAAATGAGGTACAAAATGTTGGCTGAACTAGAAAAGCTATTAATTTATTTGGCATGCTGGCTAAATGAACCCTTGATGAAGGCTATGAACTGACATCTGAGGTGAATTTGGCCTGTTTCTTTTTAGGAAATAATTTTTTTTGTGCAAAATAATGGGTGCCTTCAAATCTGACGAGGAGTTAATAGCAGATACTTAAGGTCTTGCCAGTGGATTTGTGTTGTTTTCATACTAAGAGGTTTTGTGAAATGATTGAACTCATTCAGGAGGGCAGTTCCCAGCTCTGAGCAACAATTGCAATCCGTGAACCTATATAGAATAAAAACGATCATTACTGTATTAAGGATGTGTTAAAGTGCAGGGCCAGTTACAATAGTTTGAATAGGGGCAACTACAGCTTGAAATAGCAGTACTACAGCTTGAAAAAGCACTGCTACAGCTTGAAACAGCAGTATGGTATTTTGTAATTTAGAAGGTGAAGATTTATACATTTAAATTAGGGTGGTTTTAATATTTAATTGTATAATTGTAGTCTCAAAGCTTTGCCTTTTAGGTTAAAAAATGTAAAGAAAAGACTGGGTTTGTTTTTTTTTTTTTTTTTTTTTTTTTTTTTGTTAGGGAATTATTTAAATAGATCTTATTTAGAAGAGGCACATGATTCATGAAGTCCAAATGCCATATTCAGTAGCTGCTGAATCATACTTGGCGCCTCATATAGTAAAAGGAAAAGAGTCTGAAGTTGGTTGCAAATATACAATTTTTATTAGATCTCATTGCAAAGGTTTGTTGTCCAAGGATATTTGCCTTTGATGTGCCTTAACTGTTGGTGAAGTCCAGGTTAGTATGAGATCTTTGCTGTACCCTTGTCCTGGTTTCAGCTGGGACAGAGTTAACTTTCTTCATAGTAGCTAGTAAGAGGCTGTGTTTGGATTTGTGCTGAGGAGAAGGCTGATAACATACAGATGTTTATAGCTGCTGCCAGGACAGCCAAGGACTTTTCAGCTTCTCTGCTGTGCCAGTGTCGGTAGGTGCAGGAGAAGCTGGGAGGGAGCACAGCCCCAGTTACTAGCCTAGGAATCGACCTTAGGTTTAGGATTGAGACCCAAACTGGCCAATGGTCTATTCCCTACCAAGTACATCATGCCTAGTATATAGAT
>NW_010109207.1:7088-12138 GCF_000699245.1 Pterocles gutturalis
CTGGGATTGTGGTTTCAGGACTCTCCCTGCTCTGGGATTGTTAGCCATGAATGGGCTGAGCCTTGGTCACTGATGGTGAGCAGTATCACTGTGTATCACTGTGTGTCACTCATTTGTATATATTACTATTGTTATCATAATTATTATTATTTTCAATATTATTGTGGTTTAGTTATTAAATTGTTCTTATCTCAACCCACAAGTATCTTTTCCCTTTACCCCTTTAATTCTCTTCCCCATCCCCGGGAGTGGGGAGAGTGGGTGAGAGGTTGTTGTGTTTTGCTGCCAGCCAGGGTAAAACTATGACAACCACTTGAACAATGGGAAATAATCTTCAAATAATTCTTAAAATCACGACAAAATCTCCATTCAGGAAAAATTTCTATTTGGCTGAGAACAGACATTGATGTTTCCTACAATATTGAATTATTTTTTTCTTTTTTTTTCTTAGCTATGCTGCATGAATGCAATATGAGAAGTTGCCCTATTAATTTTCTGGAGATTTTTTAATGACAATGCAAAGTTGAGTTTAGGATGGTATGAAAAAATATTAGTTATTTCACTAAAATATTCTGAATATAAGAAGAATATCATACATGTAAAACTGTGCTTTGATATGATGACCATGTTCTTAAGTAAGTACAATTTTTAAGTTCTAACTTTCTGTAAAGACTTTATTCCTATAGTCTTCCTTTTTGCAGTCATTTCTAAGCAAAAGATAATTTCCAGATATATTATGCTTCTTTTATAGTATTTCCTTATAACATGCAGAGTATTTAGGACTTTCAAGTTCCAGAAACATTTTTAAGGAGTGACTGAATTCACTACCTAGCTTTATAACTCCACATCATAAATAGAACTGAAATTATAGAACAATTGCTTTATTATTCATAGTTTCACATAGTGCACTTGAGAAAGTGTTCCCCATTCAAAAGGATTCTTGATCAGTCCTAGTGCATTTTTTTAGTTCTCTCTACATGTACTGAAAGGAAATATTTAATGGGAAAAAATACAGTATAACAAATTTTTTAAAATTAAAATGAGAAGCATTAAAATTTTATCACAGCTATAATAATAGGTGTACCCCATAGCCAGTAGGATGGATAAGGGAAGATTTGCAATCAAGACTGAAGTGTATTTAATCTCTGTTGCTGATCACTGCACAGCTTTAGCCTCTTTTCATCAAACTAATTGATGGCAAATGGAGCAGATGCATCATGAGATTATATCCTCAATTTATGGCACGGTTATAAGAAAATATGTCTTTTTCTATTACAAGTATTGGAAATTTAGAAAAAGCACTGGATTAGAATTAAAGCAATCTCTCCTGCTTGTCTAATGCACTGCAGATTTTTCTTATTATTATTTGAATAATTTAATTTATCATAATCCTTTTCAGGAAAAAAAATGGCTTTATGTGTGATGTATTTTATAGTTAAATCCTTGATGTTGGCACTTCTAATATTTGATTCTAGGCTATGATTATACATTTAGTATAGCTGAGTTACTAGAACTACAACGGAAACAACAGCTCCAGAATATTACACACACTGATAAAGGCAAGTTGTGCAAAGAAGAAGTATATCAAGTTGTTATAGCATCCACTATATTTAATCTTTCATTATGATACTAATTTTTACATACTCTTGTTTTGACATCTGAAATAGTGGCAATTTTTGTATTTCTCATGAAAATAAGTTATTTTCAGGCAACATCCTTTCAGGTTTTTTGAGCCAAGAAAAATAAAAGCATTTGTAGTGTGTCCATGGTAACCAGCTCCGAACAAAACACTTAAAGAGAGCAAAACTTTACTTCTGTGACAGTAGGGAATGAATTTGTGAACAACTGTAGCCTGATCTGTTTGGCATCCCAGGAGAGATAGTGAATGTTAAAACAGGAGTGCATGAGATGAAAACTTGTGAAGGGTCAAGACTGCCTGCCTGCAAAGGGAAGTACTTGAGCAGGAACAGACAAAACAATTCCAGCAAAAGAAGCTCCCATCAAGAATGATTTAGCCTGGGGAAGAAGGAGACATGACCAAGGATTAGAAACTGTCTATAGAGTGAGTTTTTTGGGTAAGGATGAGGGAGAAAGGGGAATAGGACCAGTTCTGCTGGGAGCTTGGATATCACAGGAGGATCCAGGAAGGGCACTGCATGAGGAGCTAAAAAAACCCAAGTGAGATAAGCAAGAATGTGCTGAGACATAGCTGGGAAAGGAGCACAGGCTGAAATGGCTGAGCTGAGCCTGCCTGAGATTAATGTTTGGACCATGAGCTGGACAGGAAGGCTGAGGCTACAGTGAGCAGAATGAGTATTAAGGACTGGAAAGGGAAGCCAAATAACTTTGAAACACAGAGTTAGGTGAGGGACAGAATGAGGATAGTGGTGAAATGGAAGGAAAAATAAAGAAGTGATCAAGTCCAGGGAGGCAGGAGCATGGAAAAGCAGGCCTGTTCATTGCAGAAAGGTTTACCAGAAAACTAAATGTGTTCCTCTTATGTACAGCAAATTCATGGCTATGCATATATCCTTTACTTTCTAGTTTTTGTAACCTAGCTGTGTTTTAGCATATTTCCCAACTGTCAATGGGCAGAAATACCTAATTCTCAAATCTCAGCAACTCTCTGATGCCGGGGGGTATCAGTAAAACCCACTGCTGAAGTGGATGTTTACTCTAGACACTCTACTGCTACTGTCTCTTACTCTGCTATGAAAGTGGCACAAATCTGTGCATGAAAAGGTTCCACTGCTGCTTAATACCTGTGTGTTAAAGTGATGCTCAACAGTGGAATTTTTAATTTGCCATTAATAACAGGTGGTCACTCCCACACACATGCACACTTTACACTTCAGGTAAGTTATAATCTTGCAAATTCAGCTCTAAAAAAGTAAGTAAACTTCAGCACTGGGATTGCTCATGACTGAATCTAAGCAGCATGATCTGTATTTTAAGTACAGGACTAGTTGATTTTGTTTTTTTTTTTTTTTTCACAAGACTTTTGCCTCATTTTATGTTACTGAGATGTTTCCCTCACTGAGAATGGCAATGAACAATGCAGAAGTTCATTATTAAGAGACTTGGTTTTTCCACACCTCCTGAAGTATGCAGGGACAAACAATAGCCAAATAAACTGAATCATATTGCAATATTTTACTTTTCAGTCATACAGAAAAACGCCTAGAAGGTGACTATACTGAGGCAAAAGTATTTATCATATCTATTCAGTATCACTAAAACTGCTAGAACTATTCATCAAAAGAATCCTCCACAGTGTATTGATTGAGGTGTATTAATAGGCACTTGCTTGAAAGACAGATATAGTCCAGACTGAAAATATAGGATATTACAGTTTTAATAAGGTTACATTCCTGAGTGATTTAACACTTTTCTCCTTCTTCATGGAACCTGTCAGCTTCTGCTCTCAAAGCCCTTATCTTTCACACATTGTTATCTTTATAAAGGGTATAAGACAATATATAAAATCCACTTAAGTAAAGGTCTCCCTTCATCCAGCATTACTGCTGAGATCCTTACACTGGCATCAGTTTACCAAAGCACAGGCAAAAATCAATTTTAATTAGTATTTTTGGCTTTAATGAAAAGTGATTACAGAACTGGCATTTTAGTTAATACTGTTGAGATTTATGGTGGGGTAATGCTAATTAATTTTCTGTTGAATTGCTGTGGGCAATGAATAACTGCAATAAAATGGCAGATTTGCTGATACCAGAACTATATCAGCACTTCAGTGCTTCTTAACAAAAGGGAGCTTAATGGGTTGCAGGTATAATTTACATTATTTCTCATAAACTGCACATTATTACTTCTTTGTAAAAGTGTTTTGAAGAGCCGACTTTTTGTGTTTTATAATAAGAGTAATGTCTTTTCCCACAATTTGGTGTCAGCATATGCAAACCTTCTACAGAATGTGATAATATTTTAAGAACCTCTAGATAGGGAAGATTTTATTGGGTCAGAAAATTAATCTTCGCTTAAATCTGTTTCTGTATATATCGTTGTTATTCCATCATTAATTTTACTGTTTTTCTTAGTAGAAAGATACAATTCAAAAAGGCTCTTGCATTCAAGACTTCAAGTAGTGTGTGTCAGGAGCGTTATATTTTATTGTGTGCTTGAACAGTGCCTTGCTCCATAGGGATCTGATTCCAGTTCAAGCCTCCAGGTACTATCCTAGAGTCTACTGGCTTTGGGAGTGTTTGGCTTCATCTAATTTTCTTTAACCCATGGTAGAACTGGTACAGCCTCTCTGGCTTCAGAGCAGTCATTATTTATGAAACACATACCAACCTCACTTGAGTCAGAAGAAATCATGTCATACACCCTGCATCAAATTACACCTGCCCAGTGCTGTAATTTATGAAGCTCATGTGAAAACACAGAAATCCTGCTTTTTTCCATAGAGCTACAGCATGGGAGGCAATACTGTAGGACCAGCAAACAATGACTGTGCATTTGTGTAACTGACTTCCAGAAGAGGTTGCCCTACCATAGGTAGGTTGACATTGTGAGCAATGGAGGATGCATCTCTTCACAAGTGCAGGACAACATAATTGCTCAAAAGGAATGACATCTACTCCAGACTTTATGGAGATATTATGACACCAGCATCTGCTCCTGGTGAATGAAGTACTACCAAAAAATTTTAAGAAAATGATGAGTAACAGTTCCTCAAATAGTGAAAGCAGCTGAAAAATCAAGTGTTTTTTTTTTTTTCTTTTTTTTTTTTTTTCCCCACAGAATCACAGAATGTTAGAGATTGGAAGGGACCTCGAAAGATCGTCTAGTCCAATCCCCCTACTGGAGCAGGAACACCTAGATCAGATCACACAGGAACGCATCCAGGTGGGTTTTTAACGTCTCCAGAGAAGGAGACTCCACAACCTCTCTGGGCAGCCCGTTCCAGTGCTCTGTCACCCTCACCATAAAGAAGTTTTTTCTCATATTCAAGTGGAACCTCCTATGTTCCAGCTTACACCCATTGCCCCTTGTCCTATGACAATGTCACAGAGAAGAGCCTGGCTCTATC
>NW_010109208.1:0-14162 GCF_000699245.1 Pterocles gutturalis
GCTTGGCCCCAAGCCAAGGGCTAACCCACACTTGGGGTGTGAGCTCCCTCCCCAAAGTGCTACCAAACAGATGAAAAGCTACTTCCACACCTTGGAATGAATGCAACCAGCAAGTGTATGCACACTTATTTAAAACTCTTGACTATATCTTGGGGTTTTTTGTGGGATATATTTCCCCACACAGATGAAATAATCTCAGGCTCCTGAAGTCTGAAAGCAACAGTTAGTACAGATGGGGACAGATGCAAGAAAAACAGTCATCAGCTGGCCTTAATAAAATGCTTATTGTATACTTTTAGTGCAGTTATTCTGAAGATTACAACAAAGATTAGCAAGTAAAATATTAAGCAATTTTTAAGAATAAATTTCACGCTGACTACAGAACCTCTTCCAGAACTAGCAACAGCTGGAGCACTTTATGTTTAACCTGGTATTTATGGCTGGCTAGTTACAAAGTCAACTAACATTCAGGTATGCTGGGCCAATACCTTTTAACTGCCGATTCACATGCCTCCTTTTTCAAATAATTAAAAATGAATTATTTCTACATAAGACCTCAAGAAATTAAGGTTAGGTACTCAGTTCCTTTGGCATAAAGGTGATTTAGTGTCTCAGGCCTTTCAGTGAAGGCTTAAGACAAGAGCAGATGACAAAAAGAGCACCACTACTTAAGGCTTAAGACAAGAGCAGATGACAAAAAGACCACCACTACTTTCCTGATGGCATACACACAAGTCCCTTTTAAAATATAAAATGATTTTTAAATCATTAGCTGTCTAACCACTAAGGAATGTGTCCAGACTACAAAGTAAGCTACCCTGGTATAAGTAATACTACCACTTTCAGAAGGTAATACAATGTCATAACATAGTTCCCACAGTCATCCAATATAACTCCCCATAAAAATGTCAGCAGACAATATACAGCAAACTGCTCTGCCTATGCAACAGATATGCAGGGCAGTCAAAAAACAGGCACACTATTGCAAGTACGCTCTAGCATAGACACTGTTAAGTCCACATCCAAAAGTCTTGTTCCATTTTCACACATTGCTTAAGTAGGGATACTGCATCCACTTTATTAGAATAAAGGCTGAATTAAAAACAATACTTGTGCCAGACACTATCACCTGCTCACTTGAAAGAAACTTACAAGAGGAAGGTGAAACCCTCGAGAATGCATTGGCTTACACTGGGGTTCTGATCTGCACTGCTAGACAGACATCCATGGAAAACAGTATTTAAAGCACTGCCAGTGCAAGTCAATCAGACCCATTTTAAGAATTTTCCACTGCTGTGCTTTAACCCTGGCAAGCAGTAAGCACCACACAGCTGCTTGCTTACTCCACCACTATGGGATGGGGGAGAGAATAAGAAGGGTAAAAGTGCAAGAACTCATCAGTTGAGATAAAGACAGTTTAATAGGTGAAGCAAAAGCTGTGCACATGAGCAGAGCCAAACAGAATTCATTCACTACTTACCATCTGCAAAGCAGTGTTGAGCCATTTCCAGGAAAGTATGGCTTCATTACACATCAAAAAATGCTGTCACTCCCAATGTCACCCTCTCCTCCTAATACTTCCCCCCTCCTTCTTCCCCAGCTTTTATTGCTGGGCACAACATTATATGGTATTGGACATCTTTTTGGTCAGTTGGGGTCAAGCTGTCCCAGCTGTGTCCCCTTCCAACTACTTGCTGGTGAGGTGCTATGAGAAGCAGAAAAGGCCTTGATGCTGTGTAAGCACTGCTCAACAATAACTAAGACATCCAAAACATAGCACCATACCAGGTACTATGAAGAAAATTAACCCTATCCTGGCCAAACCCAGTAGAGACACTTTTCTTAAATACTCTGAGACAACTATCAAAAAGATAGATAAGGAAAGTAAATTTTTATGCAAGAGTGAAAGATCAATCAAGGGGGGTCAAAACATAGATCTTCCTGTGAAAACCTTCAGAACAGTGGCAAAGATACCACTTGGTTCATCAGAGTTCACTCATTCTTTCAGAGATGATGGCAACACACATAGCCTACCACTCTTGAGAAAAGCATGTCTGAAACTGAGACCTGCCCATGAAAGCATCCCACTAGTCACTGATTTTGTCTTGGTCTGTTAATTGAACAAGAATCCCCAACTCTCCTTCAAAGCTAAAGAAATTGTGATAAAAAAGGTTTCCTGAGATACTAAGGGTTTTATCACTGCCACAGCATTCACTGAGAGATATTCCTGTTTGTGGCTATTGAACTGAAGGATCTGCTTCACTCTTCGCCTGTCTCAGTCAGCAAACCACTGTTAATTAAGACTATACTCTTCCATTATGCATTTAACAGAAAGATAATTTCTTCTGTGGCATTATTTACATGTCCCTACAGAGCAACTGCCAAGAGAAGGAGAACCCTGTGATAAAGGTCTGACGATGTAGTGGAAATTTACATCTGTTTCAAAGGTTTATAATAACTTTATTTGAATCTCCCCATAATTCCATAAAGTCTAATGTTTTGCATTAGATTCCACATTGACTTTACAGTGATGATTTTTTTACCTATAAAATCTTAAATGCTCTGCCATTTTATGAGATACTGGTACAGCACAAATAGGGCAGTTCTTGGCACAGAGGTATTAAAGGAAGTGGCCTATCCAAATGATTACTACTTTCCAGCCATGGTCTTGGTCCCTCTAATCTACAGGCTTCTTTTGTCAGACCAATCTCTTCACAAGATCACCACAGTGATGATGCAAGGTAGGACTTACTGACATTGCAATGCTATGATTGAAAAAGCTGATGTAGAAAGAGCCTTTGATTTTGAAATTCATTTTAGAAGTTGGCATAGTTTCCCAGAGTACCATAACTGTTAAACTAGGACACCTGAACTTCAAGGACTTTGTGGGTAAGAAAGGATGATGAGCAGGTGGAAGATCTAGACTTTTAACAATATGATAGTAGTTGCCTGTGGGAAGGTTTATAGATACTTTTGGTTTACAGCAGCTGGGATTTCTACGGGCAACTGTGTACAACACAGTGGGAGGGTTGGTTTGGGGATTTTACTTTTAAGGATCTCAGACACTGGGATCACCCCTGTAAAGGGGAAAAGAAGAAGATTAAAACAAAGATTAAAAAAAAACATTATACCACTTTCCAGTACCTCCTCCCATTGAACACTGCAGATGCAGTAGAGCAGAGAGAAGACTGCGTAAGTGTGAAGGATCAATGAGGAATTGTTCATTTAATTTAATAAAAAAAACCCCACAAGCACATGCCCTACTGCATGAACAGGTGAGGAAAAAAAAAAAAGAAAAAACCTAAAGAAACAACTTGCACAGTGAACTGAAGAAGCAAAAATTCCTAATAGAAATAAGTAGACATTACTGCTACCTTCAAGAGAGCCAAGTAGCAAGAAGGAAACTGACAAAAGGAAATATCTTCAAACAATACTCAGCATCCTCCTGTTTAAGACAA
Organism: Pterocles gutturalis; assembly: GCF_000699245.1. Classification (NCBI taxonomy): domain Eukaryota; kingdom Metazoa; phylum Chordata; class Aves; order Pterocliformes; family Pteroclidae; genus Pterocles; species Pterocles gutturalis. The sequence continues at coordinate 3,459 of NW_010109208.1, forward strand.
GCCCCATTTGCTGGCTGTTACTTGGTAAGAAGTGGGAAAATAATATGAAAGAACGTGGACAGAGAGAGCTAAAAGAAGAGGGCTGCAGGGGTGGCGCAAAGAGAGCCTAACACCTTGGTCTTCAAAAGGGATAGGGTTGGGATTACCCAGTTAACTAAACCGTCAAGTAAGACTCACTACCACATCCAAACAGATAGTCAAACATACCAGCCTCACTCCTTGAACACCAGGTTACTGTCCAGTTACTTCCCTATGTTTCCTTTCTCGTAAAATTATGGCCTGATATGAGAGTTTTCTCCAAGATCTAGAAAGTCCCTGAGGAAACAGAGCAACCTTCCACCCCAGAGAAATGCATGAGAATGGAGAGCTCCCTGAAACCCAGCTCCCTCCCAGCACCACCCGTAACTATGTTGATAATGTCTTAGGTCACCAGAGGAACTCTGTTGAGCAGCTGCAGTAGTTTATGTTGTTCAGAGCCCTGAACGCGTCTGTTGAATTCCGAACTATTTCCAATAAATTTCCACTGAGCTTGCATGTTAAATGTTCGCAACTACAGCATTTTGAAAGGCTGTAACTGAAAGCACAATAGCCATTTATTTTGCCAGCTGCTGCCCCAGAGCAAAGCAAGGAATACCTGCTTGAGGATTTCAGTACCTCCTGGAACCTAGGAGCTTGTGCTTCTGCAGTCATGTCAATTATCTTGAAAACAAAAAGAGAGGCTCTCATATTAGAAAAATAGTGGCAACAGACTCGACAGAAAACAGTGTTGATATTCTAGATCAACCCTCCCAATGCAATAAATGCTTTTCACAGTTTAAGAATACAACAGAGTGCTCACATGAGCAGCTTCAACAGTCCAGTGTGTCTGTAACAATGAGACCCACGGTGAACTTTATACTTATTATCCCTACATGAAGAAATGCCACTCACTCTTTATAACCCAGAGCAATCTATCTAATCAGTTCACTGAGTAGTATCGGATGATGGTGTTTTAATATTAATAGCACTTTCTGTCTCAGAAATTTGGATTAAGCATCTATGATGACTACAAAAGAACTAAACCAAAGGTTCTGTGTCAGTTCAGTTAAGAAATGTAGAGCTGTTAGCCCTCTCTTCAGAAAGGGGAGGCCATCTGAACAAGCTCTCAAGTATTTACTAAATCAGAAGAATAAATTCAGTTGCGGGGTTAACTAAGCAAACTAACAAATATCCATTCAGGAACATAACAGTGGCAATTTCCTGCCATAAATGTATCACAGGTCTTGTACTGTACTTTGAGATACCCAAAGAGGAAACATTTTGAAATTGCAATGGAGATTATTTTAATGTTTTATTATTTGCTACATTCGTATGGGCACAAAAACAGCTCTGAGGTTTCTGGGGTTGATGTTACATCATCCTGCATTACACTGCTATGCTCACCTGCAGGCATTCACATTAACATGACTGCACTTCCTTGACTCTCAATGAAAATGAACAAGTCTCAAGAAAAATCGGAATTTTAATTAATTTTAATTAACACACATGCATTTACAACAGATTCATTGGAAGGGAGACACCATTATAAAGGTTCTTCCAGTCTACAGAAAAATGAGTAGCAGAGCTGAATGCAAATTCCTACAGCAATCCTAAGTATACCGTTCCATTGCATATTTCAACATGTTTTAAAGTCATCTTTCCTAAAATAACACCCTCATGCAAGAAAGCCAAAGCAAAGGAATCCTTGTAATTGTTTACTTGACAGTGGCCATATTTCTCCTAATTCAAAAATAAGGCGTGAGGGTGACAAAAACCCTGTGGTGTAGCTTTTCCGGCACTCTCGACAAAGAAAAATCTTATTTCCTTGAAATTTGTGAGTTCAAATAGTACCTTCGTAGTGGGTAAGAATTAGACTTCTGGACATCAGCATCAGCTCTTTGTTAGTAAAGTTAGCAGCCAGTAAAATTTGACATTTAAAAAAAAATAGTGGCACTGCAATCCATAAAGAGTTTAAAAAGCAGGGTTCTCTATTGCTTTAAGAGTACAGTTTACTTTCTCAATTAATCCAATAAACAAATGCCTGAGAAAGGTTTTTCCTAGAGACAGCACCCCAAAATTTTCTGCCCACTTCATCTCAAATTAATGGAATCAACCTTGCACATCACTTCTCCAAACCTACACCTGTCAGTTCCTCTTTTTCCTTCAGCTCTAATGATCATTGAAACTGATAACATGGTCAGCTGAGGTTGACATGTTGTCTGTGGTTTCACTCATATCTGAGTAATTCCATTAGTAAGACATAACCCCATGGCTTGTTTGCAAATGACAGTCACCCTGTGCGTATGACATTATGACTGTCTAATCCCTTCTGGGAGCACAACCATTCTTCTTTGACTTTATGCCTCTGAAATACAGCACTTACAACCAATATATTCATACTGCTGTTGGAACAGTGGAGGCCTTTATGAACTTGCCTGTGATAAATCTGCCCATCATTCCCAGCCACCCAGTCAAGCACAACTGCTAGCAATACCTACCGTCTCTAGCTCTCTCATGTTTCTGCTAAGCTGGAGAACACTTCCCTGTGGTTCATCATTCATGTCACTGCAATGGAGGTCCAAGGTCCAAAACTATCCTTGCGTTAGATGCTCTTGAGACAACATAAAAAAACAGAGGAAACATTTTTCTATGCTAACTCAGATTGCAGCAGTAAAGATGAAGGAAATTCTGTTTTCAATGTATATCAATAGTTAGACCTAGGCTTTCAGTTTTGTGAGTTGACAGGCAATGCTGCCATGATTTTTCCATTGGAAGCTTCCACATATATTCTTTGCTCTGCTTTCAAAAATGTGACATCTAACTGTAAGAAAGTGTTTGACTAGATTTGCCTCTCTTCTGGCATCACACTAACAATGCGGCAACCATAGCAAGCCACTGGAAAGGAAGGCAAGCAAAATAAGTAAAATTTATATAGAGACATAGAAAATTGTAATGAAAAAGTACTTTCAGAGATACACTTAAGATTAAATCTCACAGAGAGCTAAGTCACTGCCCTTAGCAAAAACAAAAAATCATGTCTTTCTTCATCCTCCAAAGTTTATACAAATGTTTGAGACTCCAGGTCTTTCCAACCCTCTACCTAGAGGCTGATATTCTGCATTTACTGAGGTTATTTTTCTCAAAACTAATTTTATTTTAAAAAATATACGCACAGCTTCCCTATTGGTGAAACACAAAAGCCTCTTATTTTCTGAACATTTCAGTAGCACTCTACATTTTTCTCCTTAATGGCAGAGCATCAATATACGCTTTTAACTTTTACTTCTTGCCTATAGGTTTCCCTAGGGTTTCTGCAAGAAGACGGCAATTTTACTTCTGCAGTAACCTTTCAAGATGTAATCACACAGAAGCCAACATGAAACATATGGACAAAGTAATCAGAGAACAAAGAGCAGACTTTTTTTCCATAGTAAAAAAAGTGGTGTGATCATCATCACTTTAGTCTTAAAAAAATAAGTTAATGGAGTATTAACTGTAAACTTTTTGTAATACATTAGCCTTGCCTGTTTTCCATTCAAAATACAAAAAGGAGCTTCCCATATAAGCTAGTCAGGCAAGGGAAAAATGTTACCTTTTGTCTATTATACATCATAAAAAAAATGCTTTTTTAAGTTTGGTGACAGACGGTAAAAACACTTTCATGGCATCATGCCTGCAAAATGCATGCTAAATGAGAGAGAGGGAAGGGGAAGGTAAAAGCTTCAAAAGACAGTTATTAGGTACTACGGAATTCTGCTGGAAAATTATATAAGTCTGCATATTTAGGAAGACTGCACTTCCGCTCATTGCCCAATTGCATAGTTTGCAAAAAGTCTCTACAGAAGGTGCTGCCTTTATGCAAGTATTTAAGTATAGTTATTTTATGCACACATGCAGTTGTTCTGGCCTAGCTTTGGCATCTCTTCCACAAGATTTTATGTAGCGGAGATGCTGCTCTCCATGTTCCTACTTCTTTCATGATGAAGATCTGGAACTATGCATAATCTTTGTTCAATTGACTTCATTTACATCAAGTGTCAAGCAATCTAGGAGCATAACTTTCTTTTCAAAAGCATCCAAATCCCTTAGAAGGCTTATTTTTCATTAAGGGAAGATAAGAGTTTAGTGATTCGTTCACTGACCAAGGCACTTCAGATAATATCTGTTTTTAATGACAAAAGTTTCTTTGTGAGTTTTTCTAAACATATTAGACTCTCCCCATTTCCCCATATTCTCTGGTACAGTTCTACTTTTAATGTATTTCAAATTGAGTAGAAACAAAGCTTAAAATAGGTTTTCAAAAGATGTAAAACTGAGAACAAGTGCTCTGCCAACGAGTCATTATTCAGCTTTCAAATGTAGTCACTGTTGATGCTTGGATTCCATTCTTCTTGGGATGAATCTGTAGTGGTGTACAAAAGAAGAAATGTGAACAATTGTATTGATCAGAACTGTGATATTAGTAAAGCTCCAATACCATGATTCAAATTATGATAAGATCCTTTGGAAGACATGAAGGACAAGAATACTTCCAAGTCACAGCACATAGTCTGACTTGCTGTTAGAAGCTAATTTGTGCATGCTTCTTACAATGACATTTATACATTAAAATATGTCTTTCAAGTTTCTTCAACTGCATTGAAACTAAATAGTGTTTTATTTCCTTTTTTCTCTGTGATGGAGCAAACAGGATTTCCCAGATGCTTGAATAACACGGACTTAGGAAAAAGTCTGGGTTTGTTTTTATACGACAAGAAGTATTTTGGTCCTCTGCCTACAAAACTCAGAAGTGAGAAGAGCTGATAAATTATTTGCCCCTCTGTATCTCAGAGTGTTCAGGAAGTTTCTCCATCCACAGCAGGAAATAGAAAGTATGAAGCAGTTATGTATTGTGGAATTCATCAGCCACAAAATATTTATGAACTGTGACAGTCCACAAATACACTCTCACCACCCTGAAAGACCATTTTCAAGGAAATTGATGTAGACTATTCATGCTCTATACTTACATATGTTAAAACATTAAAACCCTTAAGAATGCAAACACATACAGCAATTTTATTTCTCACTGAGCTATAGTTCATATGGTGCTTTTCCATACACCAAGGATAAAGTAAAGAACGATGGCAAAGATATTGCCTACAGCCACTCACAACAACACTCAAACTGTGTCATTGGAGCAGAAGGAAGGTACTATAGGCAGAAATTTGTCAACTAGTTGGCAGAAGAGCTTTTCTTTTGCAGATAATCAAAATAATCAGATAACTGAAAAGCTTGATACATGAAGTTGTCCACAGCTACACACAAAAATGGACTTTTTGTTAAATTCAGAGATTTCTTATTTATATGTAATATTTAACTAGCTCTTCAGAGACAGTCTAATCAAAAAGCTTCTCAAGAAGCACCCTGTAATCTTGACTGCTAAAGAGAGTTTTGGAGAATGGAAATCAACACAAACTTTGGAACATTAATCCTTGAGGCAGAACATCCTCCTGTTTGACCAGGCAAGACAGACAGGCAATAGAAGGTGGAACTTACTAAAATCAGATCCCCCAAGATCTGTGGAAAGATTGTTTCCTTCCCAATTGTTATGTTGCTTTGCCATTACTGGGGAAACTGTTTCATTAAACCAAAACTATAGAAAACCAGACTCAAGTTTCTTCACAAGGTACCGCTTCTGCTCTCATTCCAATTTTCATGTTATTTCAGTCCAAGAATCACAGTAGCAGACTGGAGCCTAAGTAAAGAAAGATAATTTGCACTTATTCTGCTGCTTCAGCTCAAACAACTTAAAGAGATGCACCCAGTTACTATAGAACAGAAGGAACAGAGAAAGTAAGGCTGAGAGAAACAGCAAGAATGAAGGACTCAGTATTACTCAGTGGCACCTTATGCTGAATAAAAGTTTGGGCTCACAAGACTAGGTTGAAGTACAGGACAGGATGTAGATTTTTTTTTTTTTTATTTTAAACCCAAAGTTAAATCTCCGTGCTTTTAAAAACTGAATTTTACATTGAAAAGCAGAACCAAATACTCTCCCTTAAAAGCTGAGCACTACATGTTACTTAAATAATCAACACGTTTTACTTACAATTTGTGCTCATGGTTCTGCACTCCCAACATAGCTGTGGGAATTCACAGAAGCAGATGGAAAAGGGAGTTTCATTTCCTTCCTTTACATTCAATATTTTAACATTCACCTGCAAATTAAAATCTGTTTATAACAAATACATTGTCACCACTGTCATTTTATGCTAACTACTGATAAATTACATTATACACAGATACTAAGGATGCAGAATTGAAATTGGTCACTCTTTCGTATTAAACATCTGACTCATTCATTGCGTCTCCAGGTTAACATGTTAGACAAAGCTGGGATCAGTTACTGTTGTTTCTTCCACTATTTCCCTTTATTAGATATAAATATTTAACAGAACAAAACTAGGAAAAACCCCTCTCAGAACTGTAATTAAAAAGTTAAAGTAGATGGGGTTTCAGGAACTGAAGCAAAACAGAAGAAAACATACAAGTGTAGAAAAGTTGTTGGAAAGTTACCCCACAAGAGAGTAGAAACAAACTTTCTTAATAAAACTAAGACATTATGAGATAAGAATGAATCTTGAACTAAAGAATGGCTACAATTTTTTCTATAAAACAACAGAAAAAAAAATTAAACTACAATAGAGCTTTGAAAAATGCACAACTATTAAAAAAAATAGAAACAGTGGCTTTTGTAACAAGAACATAAAAAAACTTCCTAGTATTTTGACATAATCACTGTTTGAGTGGCAAGTAAGTAACCTTCCAAGTTTCTGTTGGACTACATCCTCTGAGACTCATTCCTACTCTCCTTCCACTCCCCAGTAGACCTTTATGAAGATTTTGCAGTGCATTTTCTAGAAAACAGAATCAGCAATGACATACCAGTTACCTCCAAGACATGTGAGTAAACTACTGTAACAATTTTCCTTTGGTCTCCTACTTTCAGAAAAAGACATGAATTTTTTTTAGGACAATCTGAATGTGTCCAGCAATGATACGCTACCACCACCCATCCCCCCACCCTGCCCCGACATCAGAGACTAGCATTAGAGGAGTCACCTGCACTGAAGAAATGGATATAGCCCATCCTGGAAGTTCTGTTTTGCACTAAGCGCCAGCACAACGCTTTTAATCACTGCAGGAGATGGTGGATCCACACAAGGTAAGCCTTGGTCTGTATGATCCTTACAGTTGTTTTGCAGGGGAAAGTCATTGCCTAAGCATAGAAAAATGGTGCACTGGTGCAGATAAAGGTGATACAGGGAAAGATACTTCAGGTTTATAACTAACCAAGTGGAAAGGGGCTGCATTTACAGTGAGCCAGAGGAAAAATGCACAGAAAGACCACACAAAGATGAAACTCTAAATAAGGAAAAGTAACGCCAGAATTTACAGTGTCTTTCATCCACAGAGGAAAAAAGATGGAAAACTTGATGTACAGAACAGTTTTTGCATAATTATGTCTCAGACTATTACTCCAATTTCAGTTCCTGCTAATGAGAGCAAGCTCCTTTTGAAGTACTGTCTATCTATGGATATAAATGAGTTATGCCCATGTTCTCCCTTCCTCTGAGTAGAGCATAGCAAGTATGATGGAAACTATCAGGAAAAGCATTTAAGAAGAAAAAAAATAAATCACTAAATACAGTATTTTCTGCTCTTGTTATTATTGATGGTAAAGGCATTTCATTGCCCTGAAATTATAATTGTATCAAGAAAACCTAGTATCTCAGACTCTAACTTGCACATCTGTAGTTCAAATTTTAGAATTAGTCTGGGTGCATGCAAAGTTGTGCCCTTAATAGATGTGGGTTTAGATTAACTGCATACATACATAAAAACAGCATTAAATTTCATAGAGAAATAAGACAGAAATAAGACTAGAGAAACAAGGACATTAGCTGAAAATAATACGAGATGTCATGGATTGCATTTCTCTGTGCAACACTTCCAAAATATAATGTACTAACCCATTGTCACAGACTAACTTTTGATATTCACATTTAAATACACAATGATACATTCATTCATGTAGAATCAACACAAGAAGCACCATGTTGTACATTCAGCATTGGCAAACTTCTGAATCTCCACATGCCTTTCCTCAGGTCATTAGTCTTGGAGCATTGGTTCAAAATTTGCTATATAATCAGAAATACATGAGCACATATATAGCTCTCTAGAAGGAATAAATCTTCATTATATACCTTGTATTAATAAATATCTATCATTGGTGGAAAAACTAAACTGTTAATAGAAGGACATTACAGACTAATCAAGGTGTCCTTGGTCGAGCTATACAGCGGTATTTCACATAATGAGGACCATGACAAAGTTTGTGTTCCAAAACATTTTATTTCATTTTAACCTTGCCACAGGCACCAAGGTTAGTGCTAATCACCCCAGTCAAAGCCATTAACTTTGAAAAGCTAAAACCTAAAAAAGGACGTTAATGAACTCAGCAAAATATCCACCATTAGTACATAGGCTCTTTAGATGAATTCATTACTCAGACACTGAACAACATGTGCCTCAGAGTAACTGCAGCCTCACAGGGCACTGCATTCTGTACATGACTCAGCTCTGAAAAATCTTGTGTGCAACAAACTGGTCAACCACAGGAAAATTTTGGTACCCCCACAACACCAACAGTCTAGAGTGTTGTAAGACACTGAATGAAGGCAATCTAATCTGGTTTTTACTGTTTAAGTATCTATTCTGTAGATCAGTTGTATTCAAACTTTTCGATCATGTACTCCTATCAGTAAAAAAATTTGAGCATGCACCTGCAATATATATATTTCTTTAAAAGTTACGTATATGTACTACTGTATTAATACATTATGTACATTTTAATACATACAAGAAATACACATTAAAAAGGATGAAAGATGAAATAAAGAATATTTTAAATTTTTATTTTACTTATTAACAATATGAAAAAACCTTTTTTCTCCCTCCAAAATAATATATTTTTAATATAATTTTTAAACTGAGAGTTATGTGTCAAAAATAATGGAGTATATTTGATCAATCTTAGTTTAACATTTTGTGATGCAGTAATTCAAAGGTCTGGTTCAAAGTTCAGTTTATTTTTATACTGATAATTTCAGGAGTTTTTTGGCCAAGTTCTTGTCAGATGTGATTAGGATGTCATTGTTTTTACTTCATAATGTGGCTGACAAAGAACTTCTTCTAGCAGTAGGACAAGTGTCAGCTCTGCCATTTTCTTGTTGTTTACTTGTGCTCACATTGATAGTATTATCAATGCACTGTTTCTATGCAGGCATCTTTTTAAGACTCTTGCCCATTTTGTGACGGTTAGTTTAGTTTAAAATAGGTATAATTTTAAAATCCACTTAACCGGACACACAAACTTTAATACATCACAATATGCTTAAAGTGAATGAACGAGTGAAGGCACCACTGTCAACTTCTCATTTTGGAGCAACCACTCTTCCCTCAGGATACCTCACATGTGGCCATCTGACATATGGACCAAGTGAGGACACGAGTGTCAAGCGATATATTACATATCTAAAAAAATAAACGTAAATAGGAGTTCCAATATTTTCTCCACCCCCCAATGGACCAACTTGCACACACCCTGGGATGCATATACCTCACTTTGGGGACTACTTCTCAGTTTCTCTCCAAACAACATGCCATATGGTATTTATTAATAGAGGAATAACAACATAGTACCCAATATACCTACTTCACGCTTGATGACGATAATAGCTGCATGTAGCTCTTCCACAACACCTGCCATCAGCAGGCCTGGGAACACCTTACAAAGTAGTCAGCATTAGTCACTCCTATTTAAAACATGGAGCATTAAGGTCCAAGGCGCAAAGTCAGCTGTGAAAAAATTCCTTAGCAAAACATTTTATGAACCAACGTGTAGTATGCAAGAGTTGACATAAGTTTAAAAAAAGCCCACCAAAACCCCCAGTCATCTGAGTTGGATGTGGTTTCAGCTAAGCTGCATGTAATTATCCCAGAGTAAAACACACCTGGGAAAGACTGGAAGATATCAATGGGGCTTCAAACTCCCCCTGTTCCTTACAGCCCTTTTCTCCCTCTTTGCTGATTTTCTCTGATACTTCTCAAGTCAGTGTGTTCCTGCTGGGAGGATTGCCCCTTGCAAGGTTCCCCCAAACATAACTGCAACACAGACTATTTATTGGTAGACCAATGGTTTAGACCCAGGAGACTGCTAAGGTGTGCAGGAGAGGGACATCTCCAGCTCATAATCCACTATCTCCTTCCATCCTTCATCCATACAAGTACAATGCCAAAACCCACAGGAAAAAAAAAAATCTCCTGAGGAGAACTGAAAGGTTTGCAACTCCTTAGGAATACACTGGTACCTTACAGACACTTCACAAAACAAAAAAACCAGAAGAGAAAAAAAATCAACAAGGGCTAACCACAGCCATGTTGAAGGAATCTGTACTACACTAAAAGTGGGCATTGAAATTAATCAAGTCTTTCCCAGAATTCTCCTTCAATTTGCTAAAGTATTTTTTCCCTTTAATATATCTAGATCACTAAACAACCTCAAACCTTTTTGTAGCACTAAATATCCCTAAATGCTTTCTAGCTCACACATGATCATAGAATCATAGAATGGTTTGG
>NW_010109209.1:0-12164 GCF_000699245.1 Pterocles gutturalis
TAATACGATAAATATAAAAAATAATGTAATACAATTTATAAGCCCCAGAACAGCATCTCCGAGCCTTAGCCCCGAAGCAGCACAGACAGAGCATTTTATTCTTCATCTTTTTATAATTTTCACCCCCCAAAATACAACTTCCAATCTACGACGCTTCCAAGTGCTTGAACACCAGATAAAAACCACTCTCAAGGTAACACCAGTCACTACGGATGCGTACGAATATCTCCTCTAGCTCCTCCTGGGTGACCCACATTTACGAGAGACCACTACTCCAGCCTTTCTCCAACCTTGGCCCGTGCTTGTAGAGGGCAAGCCAAATGGATTTACATTCTCTACACATTTTTTCCTCCAACTATTCAATCTTTCTGGGCTTATTTATTCTTTTACACAGTCAGATGATGGCTATCTAATGTTAATATTTCTTTTGTGCCGAAGAAGTCCAAGGATTACTCGTAAAATCTCTGCTCCTGCGTATCTGAAGAGTAAACAGTGGGATTTTCCAAGTCTATCTGGCACCGGCCTAAATCTGCCTTTCAAAACTCCTTCGTGACCAAACCAGTTGTCCAAAACACTTCTTGTTGTCTCAACAGCTTCATAATTACGATTGTGCTGTCTCGCTTGAAACAGATTGCTTCCAGCTAGAGGATTAATCTAGCGACGCACAGCAAAAGTCAAGAAAGTCAATTCCTCTTAAAATACTCCAAAAGCACCGAAAAGCTTCCAAGTTGCTGGAAGCCAAGCAGGGTAGATATCTCCAAGTCAGACACTGAAGGATGAATCAGTCACCTGAGATTTCTTTTAGAGTCAAAAGAGAGAAATGAGCACTTTTAGCAGGCGAGTCTCCTCCAATGTCTATTTTCAGCTGAGACAAATCGTCTGCTGAGGTTGCCTGTTTTTCTCCATTGACAAAAAAAACCCAAACATCGGAGTATAAGCTTCATCGCTCATACTTTCAGACCCCACCTGAAACATTCCCCAAACATCGGAGTACAAGCTTCATCACTCATACTTTCAGACCCCACCTGAAACATTAAACCATCTTCAGTAATACCAGCACAACACGGAATATTAACGAACCGCAAGGGATGCCTTCCATCAGAGCTTTATTTCCAATATTTTCATAGAATCCCAGAATGGTTTGGGTTGGAAGGGACCTTCAAGATCGTGGAGTGCCACCCCCCTGCCATGGGCAGGGACACCTCCCACTAGCCCAGGTTGCTCAAAGCCCTTTTCCCCTCATTTCCCCCCAAATTTTCCCTCCATCCAAGGGATTCCCCAATCCAACCAAGTGTTTTTTAACCGCCCTGAGCTGTCATCAGCAGAGATGTACCATTGTAGCTAAATTAATGCAAAGAGTCAAAGATTAAGTCACTCCTAAAATGTAATTTTTATGCTATAAAACCTGCGCATGGACCTTGGGGTAAGGATGTCCCAAGGGACTCCAAGTTCATGCTCCCCATGGAGGTCCAGCTGCCTGCTCCGATTTCGGGTCTGTTGTTTTCCACCATCACCCACTTGGAAATATTTCACTAATTAGAATCTCAACCCTGAAAACTTAATTCAGCAAAAGTCCTCCAGCGTCTCCAGTTGGAGATCTGAACTGGGTGATCCCAACTATTGTTCTCCACAGGTCGACAATACACGGAATAAACAGGTAGTTTAGATTTCTCTGCGTTTCATTATAAATCAATTTTAATTACGACGACGGCGACATCAGCAACAAAACCGAGCCAAACTACCGGGCCCATTCTTCTCGCACGCTAACTATCACAAATTAAACGGAGAATTGTATTGCGCTCTGGGTATTGTCATGCAAACGAAGAAAAACAACTTGCTTTCCAATTTCCTCATGCAAATATAGACTGAATTGTTGAGACAGAGAATATATTTTGCCATCTCAGTGGTTCTGCAGAAGATAAGAAGAGCTGCAAAAAGTTTTGCAATTTGTAAGCTAGCAGCTTATGAAATAAATAAATAAGAACACCACCCTGCAAAAACCAAATGTTTAAATAACATTACAAGTAAACTGTCAAGGTCAGCGAATAATACGTTTAAACAATCTTGTATTCCTTTTGCCTTTCTTGCAAAGACTATGCCATAATTTATGGGTTTATTTCCTTAACAAAGAGGCTTTTTGATGCAGTCTCAAACTCTACTGGAATATTAAAGAAAAAAGAAAAGAATAGCAAAACTTTCCAGCTATTGCGCAGTGCTCTGCATTCACAAGCCATGAATTCCTCCCACCGCAGGCAGGCAGCACTGCAATACCACCTTCTGAGAAGTTATATTCCTACCCAGTTATAGAATCATTAAGGTTGGAAAAGACCTCAAGGATCATCAAGTCCAACCGTCAACCCAATACCAATTGTATTAATCCAGAAAAGGGGATTCAGATGATGCCTACACGTGTAACACACACCACAAGGAGAAATAAACTTCTGGAGATATTCAAAAGAGCTAAAGGAAAGGGGAAAAAAAGATAATTTGGTCGTGAACGCCAAGAAGCAGCCATTATTTTTACCTTTTCAGGACTAAAGGAAATCCAAGAACAATAATACAAAAGCCTGAGCACTCCTCCAGTCTCCTGACTTGTTCCACCTCCATGGCTCTAAGTCTTGGTCCTTCCCTTATATTCCACGCCCAAGAGGAGCTCCTGCTCTTATGGGGGTTATCTCTGTGCCCACACATGCTGTGTAAAGGCTGAATTACCCAACCTGCTGCAAAATACCCCTTTGATGGGCACATTTCCACAGTGTCACCTACAGCTATGGACAACGACACCACCAACCACCACCCACAGCCCATGTCCGAGTCAGATGCTTTCCACGCCAAAGTCACCCCCAACACCTATAAACTCAAATCCCCACTGCCAGGGACAGCAACACTGGGACAAAACCCCAGAAGAAAAGACCTGTTGACCCATCAGACAAGGAAAGAAGATGTGCCACCACAAGATGGGCCACCTCCCCGTCTTCAAACTCCTTCCAGCCCAACCCATCCAACTCAAATAACATCTTATTAGGGATCAGCAAGAAAGTGCTTCTCTCTTCTCCTTGATTACATGCTCGGTTGCTCCGGCATGCTCTGCTGCTAGAAATAAATTGATATCATTTTTAATAACAGCCTCACTGGGTTTGGTAGGAGGGAGGCTAATGCCGAACCGATGACCATATGTGGTGAGCACGGAGAGGGAGCGAGGTTTTTGCAGAGCAAGCCGTCAGCCCACCCTGTTTGTTTGCTGGGGACTTACAAGCATGTAATTCCCAACTTGTGCATGCTGGAGAAGCGATCGTTTGGAAGTTGTTGCTCTGCAGTGGCCTGACAGTCTAACAATACAAAATAAATCTATTCACGCCGCTTTGGCGAGACCGAATCCCGGGAATGTGCCGCAACAGCAGAGAGCAGAGATAAGTTCTTGTAACTTAGAGCAACTCACTGCTGTCCTCATTACCATATATTATCTTCCTCTGCACACAAGAAACCTTTCCAATGGACTTCGTTGTTGCTGAGCTTTTATTCCCTCCCCTGTGTTCAAGTTCAAAGTACTTTATGCAAGCCCAAAGCCCCCGTGATATCGCTGGGTTTGAAGTCCCTGAAAGCCGTAGAGCTTTTTGCCGGTTCTCAGGGTGGTGAGTTGGTGTTAGTGGTGGTTTCTGGAGTCTTGTAAAGAGGATTCGTGGGTGGATTTTGTGCTCTGTAATGCACAGGGAATTTGCACATCATCTTGCTGTGTCACATCAACTTAGATAGCGTAGGGCTTTGTGGCAGAATTGTGGTTAAAAGGAGGGGGGAGAAACTTCTGCATCAAAAAAGCAAAAACCAAGACAAATACACAGAGTCCAGAGATAAGGCACCAAATTAATCAAAGTGGACAGGGAAGGGAACAGCACTGTGCCTATCAGTGGGATTTTGGATGCACGGCCATTGATGAGAAAGGACAGCAAGACGTCTTCATTTCACCTGCTCGCGCTCGCAGAGATGGATGCGGCATGTGGCAGCGTGTATGCACTGAGATAACGCCGATGCCAATGAAGATGCAAAGCCTGCCTGATGTCATTCTTGCCTCATCTCATGCGTGATGGAGCTCTGGAAGGGCATGTCCATGCCCACTCCTTCGCCCAGTCTACAAGCCCTACTCTGCTGGTTAAAGCAAATCTGCGATGACTTTACACCAACTGAAGATCTGATGTCCTATCCCTGGAGGGGTTCAAGGCCAGGCTGGATGAGGCTTTGAGCAACCTGGGCTGGTGGGAGGTGTCCCTGCCCATGGCAGGGGGGTGGAATTCGACGACCTTGAAAGTCACTTCCAACCCAAACCATTCTATGTTCGATGACCTTGAAAGTCACTTCCAACCCAAATCATTCTATGGTTCTGTGATCTCAGCTTACACTCGTCAGCAGGTAGTCACGTCTACATGTTTAGCTATGGGGGCCCTTTAAGCAATAAAAATGTTGTCTTTTAAAAACTCTCTCTAGTTTTCCAGCTCAGGAAAGCTGCCCTGCTGAGCCCCTGTCCAAATGAAAACCTTTGCTCTCACCCAAAAAATATGAGCTTGAGTTGGTACACGTCTTCCTTGTGCAACTCATTGGAGAGGACAAAGAGCGTGAAGGGTACACGAGTGACTTCCTTCAAACCAGAGGATGCAATTGTAAAACACTCAAAGTATCAGCCTGATGAAGCAGCTCTGCACCTCCTGTGTAGGCAAAGAGCGTGAAGGGTACACGAGTGATTTCCTTCAAACCAGAGGATACAATTGTAAAACACTCAAAGTATCAACCTGATGAAGCAGCTCTGCACCTCCTGTGTTTTATGATCTCATTTTCCTCCCCTTAAGGTGGATTTTGGTTCCAGAAAAACTACCAGTGGTGCTAAAGTTCGAGTTAGCAAATTGCCAAGCAGCAGCTTATCTCCAAAAGCCCTGCTTGGGGAAGGGCTTTTTGAGTTTTTCTGATTGGGATTTAGGATTTTTCTCTCATTTTTTCCTTAAAACAAAGACTCTGCTTGCAGGGATGCAGGCAGAACTTACTGCTTTCCTCAGAGGATGGATGAGCAGCTTCAGGGGATGCACCATCCCTACGGACAGTTTAGCAGGTGACATCCCTACGAGAGATCCAGGTGCTATGGATTGCAAACCTTCATCCACCTGGAGATGAAGATTTATACCCTTGCACCTAAACCAACCATTTCACACCAGCAGGAAGCAATCTTCATGTTTAAGTGCTTTTCATAGAATCGTGGAATGGTTTGCACTGGAAAGGACCTTCAAGATCATCCAGTTCCAACCCCCCTGCCATGGGCAGGGACACCTCCCACCAGCCCAGGTTGCCCAAAGCCTCATCCAGCCTGGCCTTGAACCCCTCCAGGGATGGGGCATCCACAGCTTCCCTGGGCAACCAAATTTCCCAAATCGGATTTCCAAGTTGTAATCTCATGCCCATTCCCCCACCCTCCACAACCAAGCTAGAAGACACGTTTCTATTCACCCTTTCCTCGGGAAATATCTTTTTTAGCTCTCCAAAACCCCCAGTTCCCGCGTTTCCATCCGATGCAGATCCAAGCTTTGCGTTTGGCTCACGTTTTAATTGAATGGCGTCTCCTGTCTTTTTTAGGGGATCAGCGCACCGGTAGCGATTCGCAATTTATTCCTATCACTGGGATGCTAAGTAAGCAGGCGACAGCCCTAAGCGTTCCTTGACAGGCGCTTGGAAATATAATGCGCCACGGGTTGCGTTCCCTTCCTCTTAATAGGATGCAAAGCTCCGTTTTCAAAAGAATATGCTAACATTTTAAGCTCTTTTTGTTAGGATAAATGATAATGTAAGTCAACACAAGGGCCTCATCTCTCCTTGAAGGGAATATAATTCCTATTCACCTTAACACGTACGCATCGGGCTCGAGACTAAACCTGAGACAAGCTCTCCTTGAACGGGCTTCATGGAAGGTTCTGCTAATGAGAGGCGCTAATGGAGATGTAATCAAGGATGTCCTCTACTGGGTAACCAAAGGATGGACTTGAGGCTTCTTAAAATTCATAGAATCATAGAATAGTTTGAGTTGGAAGGGACCATGGAGGCCATCTAGTCCAACCCCCTGCAGTAAGCAGGGACATCTTCCACTACATCAGGTTGCCCAAAGCCCCGTCCAACCTGACCTTGAATGTTTCCAGGGATGGGGCATCTGCCACCTCCCTGGGCGACTTGTTCCAGTGTTTCAGCACCCTAAGCAAAAAATATATTTTCCTTATATCTAGTCTAAACCTCTCCTCTTTTAGTTTAAAACTATCACCCCTTGTCCTATTGCTACAGGTCCTGTTCAAAAGCTTATCCCCATCATACAAAATTGTACGAGCTAATGCTATAGGAAAGCTATAAAAAACAAAATCTGTGGGTCATTAGGAGCACAGACATCTCCAAGCTGCTTAATTATCATTATTTAGGCTCATGGTGCTTGCCCATGCTCATGGATCAGGATTATCTCCATGTACATCACCCTCTCTCGGAATAAATACATCCCTAAAATATTCAGGGAAAAATAAACAAGCAGCACTCAGATATGGGGGGAGAGGAGGCGTAGAAACCCTACAGGTTTTCCTCCTCATGAGGTTGACGAAACCGTTGTTCTCCTTGTTTTCAAGCGCACGGGTTCCTCATCACACCTGGTTTACATCCAACCCCCTGACAGATTCAGGAACAAACACGTCTGGCTGTTAGGGGATTACAAAGGAAGGATCAATTCCACGCTGTCAATCCTTCCGTTTCATTAGCGACTGATTGGGAGGCATCAAATCCTGTCTTCCAAGAGTCAAACTCGTAAACAAGACAACATTGTTAAAAATAATAATAAAAAAAAAACAACCCAACGCAACTGCCAGATGCCAGTGATTGCTACGAGACTGCGGCGCGAATAACGATTTGGGAAATAAATGAGCTATTCCTGTCGGCGATCAAACCAGAGCCCTGGTGGGACAGGTAAAAAAAAAAAAATATTTCCCAAAGTTATTAGCAACCTGAAAAGATGTTTTTCCTTACAGGACGAGAAGAAAAAACGGTTCCAGAAAGAGAAAAGGGGAATAGTTGGGAAAAACAGCCATCCCCCTAGATTTCTGATACAACCTGACCATTTTCAAAACCAGGGAGGTGTTGGCTGGGTTCCTTAGGAAGGACTAAACTCACCCATGTTTTTTTTCTAATGCACCAACTGTCACGACTGTCAGTTCAGCTCCTTTCATAGAGATTAGAATTCGTTTGTAAAAGGAAAGAGAAAAGAAAGAAAAAAAGAAGAAAAGAGAAAGGCAAAAAAAATAATTAAAAAAAGAAGAAAAAGAAAAAAGGTATTTAATTGGCAACTGAATTCCTCATGAAACAAAGAGATGGATTCATTCAAAGAGGAATACAGAGAGCTGTTTTGATATCTGAATTTTAATGACTCCATAGCATCCCTATTTGTTATGTATCTGCTTTCGAAATGTCACGGCTGGCTCTAGCGGTAATTACTGAATTTCAACATTTATAGAAAAGCAGCACATACAGTATGGAGATAATTGCCCAGTTGGATAGTTATGAAGGATCCAGGTTTTCCCCCCCTGCTTTCCCCCCTCCTTCTGCAACTACAGAATTTTGGTAATTATCACTAGAGCCACTTGTTAAAAAATCAGAAAGCAGGTAAACAACAAACACCAGTGTAGTTTATTCATTAAAATTAAAAAAAACCCCACATCATTGTATTGATCTGGAAATTACAAACTGCTGCATCTTGCAAAAAAAAGCAGAACCCTTATGCTACGCCAACATTCAGCATCGCCATACATCATCCGACCAGACATTCTCCTGATGGGCATTGTTATGCAATAAACACTATTGTGTGGAGTTCGCAGGTAAGAAAATCGATTCATAACCAGGTTATAACATCAGCGATGATCAGAACATAAATCTTAAGGCTTGGGGTGGATCAGATGTTGGGACAAAGCATGGTCCATCCAGCTGGGATGCAGCTCTCCAAGGAGGAAGATGCTCCAACACATTTTGGGGGTTTGCTGCTCATGTTCTGGCTTAAACTACACATGCCCTATAGATGTAAATATATCTACATATATAGACTATACAGATACAGTCTCTCCCCAAATACTCCTGCATCCACAAAAAAAAAAAAAAAAAATCACAATGGAGAGGGCAGCTCAAGTCCCACTTCTACCAGCGGGTGCCTTCTGGAGTAGCTTTCACCTGCACAACTCTTTCCTCTTGGTAGGAAATTCCATCTCCATCTCCCAGGCAGGAAAATCAAGACGTGGAGACATAAAAACCCCCTTGATTTCATACAGAGCACCACTGCGAGGGCTGCGGTGGTGTTATATCCTACATCTCGCGCGTGCACCACCACAGCGGCGTTCAAAGCAAAGACAAAGACGTCGGCTCGATGCAGAATTCAGGTTTCAAACAGCCCCAGGTTTGGAGTTTGCAAAACAAGGGGATTTTGGTGCGTCCCTATCTTTTAATCAAAGCAAACTCACCTGCTTAGATGTAGGAATGTGTTAGAAGTGAGGGGCAGGGTTCGGGAAGGTAAACACACGAGTACATAATTAAAGGAGAGAAGACAGTTAACGAAGGAGAATCTCCCGGCTTTTACAAAAGCAGGAAAGGAAAAAACCATTAAATATACACAGGAGATAAGTGGATACAGCGCAGATAAGGGCAACAGAGGGAAATTGGAGGCAGAAGAGGATAAGAAGCCGACACCGACACTTCCAATATTTACTTTTGCATCTGTGTTGGCAAATGAAGAGGATGAGGATTTGCCTAAGTCAGGGATCAGATCCCCGGGGAGAGGAGAAGAGGAATTAGGGAGTGTGCAGATAACACCAGAAATGGTCAATAAAAGCTTAGGGGAAACTTAAAACTGACACAAAGCATTAGGGAGCAAATGGTAACATGCGCACAAGGGATTTAACGGGGGAAGCAATGACAAAGCAGGACTTCAGGCTTACGGATTTCCCTTAAGACCGGGAACGGAGAGCACGAGTAGTTGGGCATTTCTACAAGAAGAACCAAGGATCTCTCAAAGACCCCATTACTCTGGCATCTCCTTCCTGGCATTGCTGCAGACAGTAGGATGGATTATCTGAGTTGTTAACAGCAATGGGGTTTTGGGGGGAAAAGTCACTAATTTCATTGCTCTGAGAGCTCCTATGAAATGTTCTTCCCATCTTGTATTTGTACTATTCAAGGCTTAGCTTCTCCAGAAAAAAAATCAAGATGTGGATGCTTTCAGATGGCTAGGAACTAAATCTTACATATTTTTCAGAAAAATCAGGCTTCAACCTGCTTTCTCAAACCACCTCAAGCTTTCTCAACAAGACAGTTAGTTGCAATTAAATCCATCTTTATTTAGGGCCACGCGTAAGCTTTTGTTTGACTTAACCTCCCCTCCCAAACCAACACATGTAAACATCACGAAAGCCGGAGGGGTGCCTCCTTCCATCAAAATCTTAATGCATCCTGGGCTGCCCATTGACTGGAAGAAGAGTATTTATTTGGAAGCTGATTTTTCAGGGGAAAGAAAAGCTTGAAAACGCCCAGGTTCATTAAGAACAGTCAACATGATCTCATGAAAAGCAGATCAATCTTTATTAACTCGTTAGAAGTCTTTGAAGAGATTACTTGTCTCGGTGGACAAGCGAGCTGCAATTGGCATCCGTCTCTCTGACTGACTGGAGAGCATTTGACAAAGTCCAGCCCACGAAGTTAATACTAATGGTGAGTGTCTGAAGAGCCTGATGATGAAGAAAATGAGAAAGGTGCAAGGAAGAAGGTCCACAAGGATGTCTCACAGGTCAGGGACTGCCTCTGAGGACCCTAAGTATGGACCATCCTTCTCCATCATCTTGCAACCAGATCTAGCAACCCATAATATCTTGGAAATATGCCCCATTGCTGCTCCAGAAAGAACACGGAGTGGGTAGGTAACAATCAAAAAACACGGCAGAAAAACTTCATACTGCCCTGCCATCGTTAAGGCTGAACGATATCCAGATGAAGCAGTCCGAGGGGATAATGAGGTGTGCAGCGGAGGAGGCTGGGAGCCCGCCAGGCGGTGGGCGGATGCCGCTTCCCATCATTTTTCATGGGAAGAACTGATGGATTGTACCGCCAGTCTCTCCCCCAATTACGCATTCATCCCAATTAAGGAATCGCAACTGATCTCCTCAAGGAGTGAAAGCATCACGGCTTTTAGCAAAGATAGAGCAATTTCGCCTCTCGACTCCCGCAGCAGCTGGACTAGAAGCTCTTGCCCCACCTGATAGCCTGTTTTTTCCGTACAACAAGAGAAGACCATTTCCCATGTCCCCACAGCATTTTCTCATTCTTGGGCAAACAAAAAGCTGAGCTCATGTCTGTCCCCCTCCTATGGTGCATCTTCATGCCCACCTCTGCAGGAAGAGGTCTACACCCCGCAGAGAGGAATATGCTCCAACCACAACCCCCTTTAGATAGCTGCTAAAATCCCAAGCAATATTGAGATTACGGTTTTCCCGTGTAGGTGGCATATAAACGCCAGTGACGGGTACAAGAGGGGATAAAGGAAAAGAGAAATCCCAAGCATGCAGCTTATTAAATCCATTTCATAAGGTACGTCCCCATAAACATCCCTCGGAGATGTGCTGCAAACTTGGATCTTACTAGACAACAGAGACTCCCCATCTCACACCTGAATAAATACCCTAATCACAGGAAAAAAGCTTCAATCAGAGCTTACAACAATCCCCCAACGCAAATCCGTACGCCGCTACATTAATGCTCGCAGTATGACTTGTTATCCACAAAGGAAACACCGCTGTGTGATAACGAAGGCGTTCGATTGGGATTTCGAGATGAGCAACGAGAACTGCCTGGTTACTAGAGCATGACGCTCGAAGCCGGGATAAATAAGCTGTTGACTGCAAGATCAGCCTAAAGTCACCTGCGGCTCCACTCAGAAGCCTCCACTTGCCTATCACCACCGTCAACTGGCTCCACTCTACTTGCCCACCACCACTGTCATCTGGCCAGAATGACCACAAAGCCATGGCTGTGGACACTTTTTCCCATTTTTCAGCAAAGACCTGGACTTCCTGGGCACGGGACTCACACGATTGCATCACCACCCATGCCATGAAATTCAAAGAGGTCACAGGAGGGAGCAAGGTGAAAGTGGCTCATTGCAAGTAGACCGTTATCTTGATTAATTGAGGTTGGATTAGAGCTGTATGGAACAATTTTTAACCCATTCTTCTATCAAGAGGAACAGCTCAAGCATTATTTTTTTTTCCCCTATGCAGGATTCTTCATTAAACCACACCGACACTTCTGCCAGCGCAGAGTCACCATCAAGCATCGGTGTTTCATCTCACCTTCCTGGGACGTAAAAAATGCCCTTACTGAGACCAGGCTGAAAAAAAGCCTAATAATTCTCTTGGCAGCTGGAATCCGGGCTGGAAGCCTTATTTTATTGTTTTCCTGCTACCTTTTGCTCAGAAAAAAAGAGGAAAACATCAGAGAAATTTGAACACCCTCTTGTTTTCATGTTTTTTTGGCACGGAAAGATGTGAACTTTCATCTTCCCTCAACCTTGATTTTAGGGTTGCTTTGCTGGAGCAATTTAGATCATGAAAAAAAGAATTAAAAATATATATATGACAATAATATTTATATGTATATTACCATCATTAGAAGGGAAGAATTGGGGGCTGAGTGAAAGCCGCTGAAGAGCACAGCACTTCTCCAGGCAACTGTCTGCCACCCACGGGCTTTCCGTACTTTCTCTGCACAGATGCAAAACATTTTGAAAACCCTAGGGATGCTTTTGGAGACAAGTCTCCATTCGCTGCCTATAAAAAGGGGACATGTCTCCCTAAAAGAGCTCAATTCTACCGGTGTGTGTGTCAGCAAGAACACGACTTTGGATGGTTTTGGAAGGACCCAAAGGTTTATATGGGTGAGCGAGGGCAGCTGATGCTAAAAGGGAGGAACAATTTGGGATAAACAATAAAAACTTCAGGTTTCAGGTCTTAAAGCAGTTTCTAGCAATTAAGAGTTAGGACAGGACCTGGCTGGAGGGGAGATGACCTTCCTATCTGCTTGCTGTAGGATTTTCTTCCATTTTTCTTATAAATACCTAATGCTGGCCA
>NW_010109209.1:12176-12502 GCF_000699245.1 Pterocles gutturalis
GAAAGCTTCTCCTCAAGAGAACCATCACCGCGGCCGGCAGCAAATCCAGTCTCTACGTATTGACCTCGTGAAGCAGTTTTCCCAGGGATATTTTTTTCCCCAAATCCTAAAAAAAAAAATCTCCTAGCCTAATTAAAAAAAAACAAAAACAAAAACAAAACCAGAGCTAACGCATTAGATGTGCATCTCTACGTGGGGTAAAATATTGCACCTCCAACCCCACACATCATTCATTTCTCGTGCAGTTAGCTGTAAAAAGCTTTGAGATGTTGAGCTGAATAGCTGATGGGGGCTCTGCCCCATATACCTGTAGGTGCTTTATTCAT
>NW_010109209.1:12528-13874 GCF_000699245.1 Pterocles gutturalis
TATCATCACTTCTCTAAAAATAAAATCAACTTGACGCTGATTAAAGCTGAAAAACCCCACCAGCCCGGTTTCTCCATGTGCCTGACTCCAGGGTCCCTTGATCAAATTGTTTTCTTTCTCCCCGCTGATCCCCGTGAACTCGCTTTGCCCGGGGGGGACAGGGCTGGAAATGGAAGCCCAGGTTTGTCCCCCCCCCTCCCCAGCATCGAGCTGTCAGAGGCAGCTCCCTGAGCATCAGTTCTGCACGCCTGCTCTTCGGGAGCTGAAACGCAGCTTTGGGAATGGAAATTAAAGATTTATTTCCTATTCTCTTCCCACCCCCACCCTGCCTTTTTCCCCTGCCAAAGCCTGTAACAAGGTGGAGACAGAAAGTGGCAGGGATGGGGGAAAATAGGAGGAAAATAGTTGACACTATTTCAGCTAAAACCAGGCTTAGGATGAGGCGGGGGAGCACCTCCAAAGGGACGCCAGCCCCTGACCCTCCGCAATAAGGGGCAGTTATTGCCCTGAAAACACGGAGGCTATTTCTCCCGCAGGAAATGACTCCCTGCCTCAATTAGCAATTTTTTTTCTTTTCAGCCCGGATGGAGCAGGATTATTATCTACTATAACTAGGGCCACTGCCTTCACCTGCAAAAAAAAAAAAAAAAAAAAAATTATTGTTTTAACCCTTCCCTTTCCCTTCCTAAGCATGTCCCAGCTTTTTGGGGTTCACCAAATTCTTCTCCCTCCCAGGAGAAGCTCTAGCTTGTAAAAGAGGTGGAGTAGCTGCAAGAATTTTTGCTTTATGAGCTTTGCAGCATCTTTAGGAGGTTAAGTGAAGAGAGAGGAAAATAATACATTCTTGCTGCCACTGGAAACCAAATTATTCCCCAGTCGACATGCAAAAGCTGCTCCTGAATTAACCACCTCTCGCTAATCACTCACACTTGATATTTATCATGGGTACGGTTTTTCACGAGATGAATCCTGCCACCAGCTTTTTGCAGGTGCTTGCTGCCAAGTCCCAGGAGCAGCCGCAAATCTTCATTAATAAAAATTTTTTGGGTTTGCTTTGGTTGGGCTGGAGACTGCCACTTCCCATCCTTGCCACCCAGTAACAGTACAAGGTGGCATCGTTACCGAAAACCATGTAC
Source organism: Pterocles gutturalis (assembly GCF_000699245.1). NCBI lineage: Eukaryota > Metazoa > Chordata > Aves > Pterocliformes > Pteroclidae > Pterocles > Pterocles gutturalis. The sequence goes on from NW_010109209.1 coordinate 13,665, forward strand.
AAGGGAAAAAAAAAAAGAAAGGAAATTTTAAATGAAAACAGATGTTGAGAAATGGTGCACGGTACAGCAAATAGCATTAACATTTCTAAAAAAAGGGCTTTGGATACTGGACCCTGCAAGTAATGTGTTGCAACTAATTCAAGGGGCTTCTCCTGCAGCCCTTCCACTGGTGATGGGGCAATGGGTTTGTGTCTGTTGTCATTAGTAGTA
>NW_010109210.1:0-9447 GCF_000699245.1 Pterocles gutturalis
TCCCTTAATTCTCACCCACAAACTCTCATTCTCCTACCTGTCCATTTCTGCTTACAAATGGCATGTCAATATAAGGTACACAATTATATACAAATTTAGTAAAAACTTAATAGAACCTGGAAAAAGAGATATAGGCAATACATTTGCATGGATAAATTAATATATACAGCTCTAGCTAATTAGCTGTATATAGCTTTTAGAACATACTACTTTTAATATAATTTTAGTATAATCCTCTCACTTTAAAGCATGGCACCTGGAAGAATGTATTTGAATCCGAAATAGTGAGTGAGGTTACAAAAGCTAATTTTCTGTCTCTTGGGTGTGCAAGGTACTGTGTAAGAAAGATTTTTTTTTTTTTTTTTTTTTTTTAATAAATCAGAGCATGCCAGTAAGCTATATCGTACACATTTCCCTCTTTCATATGGGCTTCTTCCTTTATGAGTGTAACTGGTTTAGATGGGAATTGGCTTTGGTATTTCTTTCAAGTATTTTGGGTAGAGCTGCAGTTCTTTGGGAGAACAGGAAGGTTTAGCATGAAAATTATTAATACAGCTTTTTTTTTTTTAACAGCATTATTCAACAGTTTCTAAATATTTCTATGCCAGTGTCTATATTTTAGAATACCTAAGTTAGTAGAAGGAAGAGTGGATATTGAATATATTTTTAATGAAGTATAAGTTCTCCCCTTCTGGAAGGCTTTTGTACTACTTTCTGAAAGGTTTCATTATCATTGCTCATAGTTGTTGGTGTTTCCAATTGTGAAGATAAATGTCAGAAATCCAAACGTTAGTAGGATAATGTGGAGATCGGTTTTAGACAGAAATCAATTAGATATTATGATGAATTATTTGTGAAGTTAGGCTGTGAGGTAGACTTGCCATATTAAATTGGTTGTCCTTCTTCTATTAAAATCCACTCTTGCTGAACTCAAGAGTGCCATTCTAGACATTGTTGAAAGACTTCACTTATTCATAGTTAAAGATTGAGATAAGGGGAGGCAAAAAAACCACCAGCAATGACTTTTCCACTTCTATTAAAGACTCTGCTTTTGGTGAAAGTGGAGTAAAAAAAAAAAAAGATACTGAAGAAAAGAGATGAGGGGGGAGAGGAGAGAGAAAGTAGAGACTCTGCTTTTAAATGACCCATATTACGCTAAGCTTCCATTGGAGTCGGTAACAGTTTTCTTGAGAAAGAACTGCTGCCTTGTGATATTCATGATGTGCTGATGGCTCATGATTATTCTGACATTATGTTTTTTATTCCATGGAGACATTGTAAATATTAAAGCTACATGTACAGTGGCTTTCCACAAATGATTTTACAGATAAAATTGATTAGTATTAAAAATATGAAGATTTCAGAATACCTTATGGTAATTTAGGATTTTATATAGTACATGGGACCCAGTGGTTTATCTTAAACATTGGTCGGGATTGTCTGTTTCAGAAGAGGAAGAAAAGGGAGTTATGGAATAGCTTGACTTGCAGGAAGGACTTGAATTTATTCCGGGGGGTTGTTGGCTCATCTGAATAAAGAGTGTTTAATGTAATTAATTTTAATTTTCCTGCTGTAACTGTATGTCTCATAATCTTTCTATTCAGAGCCTGCTGTAGCAAGGAGTTTTGATACACAGACATTCATTCATAAAGTACTGATAACGAAGCACCTCTAACATAACAAAACCTTTTCATTTTTTAGTGATTACATTTATTTTGGGGTGATCATTTGGAGCTGAAAGATTTTTTTATTAAATTATACTTTTATTAAATTGTCTTGGCCATAGATGAGATAGTGAAGGGAAGTAGGATCTGTAAACATGACTTTGTTACAAGTTGGGATTTTCTGTGAAATTACTTTGGCAAGTATCAAAGTTAAGAAACCGTGCTAAGACAACATACACAGAATAAAACATGGGCATAGGCAGTAGTTTAAAAAAAAAAAAGCGAAATATTGGCATACGAGTTTTCCTTTCCTCTCCTTCCTGTAGGAAGACCGGGTAGTGAACCATTTGGCAGCAAAGATCATTGAAAATGTTTGCACTACTCTCTCTTACCATGCACAAGGATTTTTTACAGGAGAAATTGGACCTGTCTTGTGGTACCTTTTCACGCATTCTGCAGTAGATTCTTTGAAGATTACTGCTGTTTCGGTGAGGAATTTCCTTTCATGATATAGCAGTATTTAGGGTTTATTTTGAAAGGCATTCTGAATTGATACTGAAATAGTTTTGAGCATATTTTCTGTATGTTTGCATATTTATATTTCAGAGTACATTAAAATATATTTCTAAGTTTTTTGAGGTTGAAAAATACATGGTATTACAGTCCAGTGCTTATGTAAAGTCCTTGCGATCAGTCATTTTCTGGAACATAGATTTTTATTCTGGTGATCATGAGTTAGGTATGAAAAGTTTATTCTTTCAAAGAATCAACTAAATTCTTGCAAAATTGAAATTTCTTTTCTGTATGATGTTTTACATGACAAGCATTTATTCTTTTTATGACAGACTTGCTTAGAAGACATTTGAACTCACTGAACAGATTTCTGCTCACTTCACTAGGGTGTAGTCAGTATCTGCATTTTTGGTTAGAATTGGTTTAATCATTGATATTTGTAATTTGACCATTTTGGAGAGCAGCCTTCATGTTTGCTATACTAGACACTGTTCCTTAACAAGTGTCTAGATCTAAAATAGTATCTAGATCTAAAGATAGACTTTAGCTAGCGAACTACTACATATCAGGTTATGGTCCATGAGCAGAGAGAGAGAAGAAAGATGCCCACCTTTGTGGGTTACCAGAATTTCTGGGGTGTGTGCCACCTCTGTATTTTCTGCTGCCTGTTCTCCTTTCTATACAGTGTTAGCTGATGCTATGTACGTTCTGTGCTGATAAAAGACTCAAGCATGGACTGGGCCGCTCCATGATTATTGTTCTCTAGAGAGAAAGAGTAATCTGAGTCTGTTTGTTGTTGATGTTGGTGTACCACATATTTCACTTTCAGCTGCATAGAGTGTATAGCAATACATTTAGAAGAATTCCAAGTCTCTAAAAATAAGTAACCTTTTCCCTATTATCTGTCTTATGAATTAAACGATATGAATTTTTTGTATTCTAAACTATTGGAAAAGTCACTAGCTGTTTTTAATTTCCATTATTTGTCTTGAGATAATAATGCCATTAAATAACAATGGGGTTTTTTTGCTCTTGTAGGCTTTATGCAGAATTACTCGTTACTCACCCAATGCTTTCCAGAGTGTCATTGAAAAAGTGGGATTAACAGCCGTACTAAATTCCTTGTCAAATGGAATATGCAAAATTCAGCAGTACATGCTCACCATGTTTTCAGCAATGTTGTCATGTGGGATTCATCTACAGAGGCTGATTCAAGAAAAGGTTTGTTTTCAAAATTATTAACTCAGTGACACATATCTGAAGAGCAGGAAATGAGGAATATGTTTATTTTATACTTTTATTTGCTTAAACTATGCACCTTGTTGTTTAGATTTTTTCTTTCTCTCTGACAGATCTTCAAGAGCTGGTACTAATGGGTGTATAGATTGTTACTACAGCTAGAATTCAATCAATTCAGAAAACTCTAGCCTGGCCATAACTTCTAATGGCCATAAGGAAAAACAATAAGGAATGCATGAGGATAACTATTTGACATAGCTCTCTTAGACATTTAAAAGAGAAAATAATGAGTGTCCTGACTGAATCTGAAGCTATACTTCACACTATCCTTAAAGGACCTTAGGCCAATTTGTAAGTGAAATGTCTTGCAGAATTAGCATTTTAATAACTTAGGGTTTTCTCTTTAGTGTCACTGAATAAAACTACTGTTTCCGATTTATGTCTAATGTAATTTTTGGAAGAGGTGATTAAAAGCTTTTTGTTTCTATCACCAAATTATTCTGTGTTAAGAGAAATAGTATTTTTTTTTTGGCAGTAAGTATGCACAATTCATAAACAGAAATAATCCCCCTCTGCACAGGAACTCTAGCTCATGTTTTCGTCAGATACTGTGTTGTAATGTATGCTGTAACCTGACAGTCATCCTGAGTCTAACAATCTGTTAGGCTTTAGTTGAGAGAGATTAGTTTGTTTTCTACAGACATTGCTTTAACAACATTTAAATTAAAAAGTAACCTGCTGTTTTCCACCCATTTCTTCTTGTAGCCTGAAATTACTCATTCTCTTCCTAAAAGTTGTTTCTGTGCCTTGCCAGAGTTGCTGATGTGTTTTTGTAAACACGTGTCAGGTGGCCTTAGCTTTCCACAGATTCCACTACAACAGCACTAGCAGGTGACAAATTGTCCCATAGTGTCGCAGTTTCTGATAGTGCACGTTACTGTGATCTGGTGGCAAGTCAGAGAAGTATATTCAGAAAATATTCACTTGAACATTCAGTGAAAGAATTCAATCTGTAACAAGCATATAGCTACAGCATGATGTTTTCTGTGAAGAATTTATTGTTTATAGAGGACTTACATTGCTAAAAGGACACCCTTTCTGATATTGCAGTTCTTATGAACTATTTCAATCAAATTTTTGATGTTATAAAAATAGTCAACTCTGAAATTCTTCCACCAGTTATAGGAAAATAGAAAGTATTTTGTTGGCATGCAGTACAGCAATGGCTGAATCTTTCTGTGTTTAAAATTACTGCTTAAACATTAATGAATTGTCATAGGTGTTTTGTGAGCAAGTGCTGCAGTTTTGCAGATTAGAAGATTGTAATGTAGAGAAATATAGGCATTCTTTTAGCAGCATATATTGTACTAGTGATAGAAGTGGGAATAGGACCCAGAGTTGTAACTGAAGAAACATTGTACTTCAAAAACTGGTAAAGAGGGTCTAGTTCTACTGTGTGTGCCCACATTTGGTAACTGTACCTGCCTTACAGCTCAGGTAAATTGTAGAATGTTTGTTTTGCTCAAATTGGATTGTAGGATTTTGGAAGCAGAAACTAGATTTCTGTTTTTCTTGAATAGGATCTAAAAATATACTCCATAATCCTGCTCATGAATTGAACAGGTACTGTCATATCACATGGAGTAATAATATGTTATTGCTAAAAACTGCATTTAATAATCCATGCACTTTTGAATATTCTGTGAGCATGACACACAAGTCCACCTCCATGAGAGAATAAAAAAGAAAAGTGGGTAGGGTTGGTCTACAAAGTGTTCTGCTTTCTGTAGAATTCTTGCATACTGTAGCTTAAGAGGCAGAAGGACCTCCGTGTTGTACGGAAGGCAGTGACAACATTGTGACTATCTTTTTAATACAGCTGCAAACCAATATATTGAAGGATGTTTAAAGGTATAAATTCAAGATGGAGATCATTTAGCTTTGTATATGTTATCTGGAAACTCCCTCAGCTTACAAGGCTTAAGGTTGCCCTTGTTTTCTACTCCCTTTAAGAACAGCAATAAAACCAACTACAAAATAAAAGCCAGAAAACAAAGGAGAAATTCAATGCTGTGATCATCTGCACTAGTATAAATCTTCAGAGAGCTACAATAGCTAAAAAGGACAGTTTTTTGGCCTTGGAAACAAAAAAAGCTGAAATGATTTTTTAAAAATAAAGTGTAGAAAACTCAAAGTCAAAATAACTTCAACACACTGTAGCAGTAGATTAAAAAAAACATTGCTGATTACTTTCATCTGGCTGTCACAATTCACCTTTAAATGAGTGAAAACCAGTCATGTAACTTTTAAAATGGTTATTCCAGAGGTCAGATAATAGGGTGGTGGTTTTTTTATTTGTTTGTTTTTTCTCAAGTACTAACAAGTAAAATTATTCAGATGGTTACAGCAATACGTTGGTCAAAACTGCATTGTTTCTTTATTTCCCTGCACCGTTGGCCATAGTCTCTTTTTATCTCAGTCATACCCAACTATGGCACTGAAAAAAAGCATTATAAATGCATTATAAATGTTCTCATATTTCAGTTATTTTTTTCAATTCTTTGTCTTTTACCTGAATGTGGACAAGCAGTTACCTCTGATGTGAGTTGAACTCGCTTTTCAGTATTACTACTAGTATCCAAAAATCATGATCTTTTAGCTGACAGTGCGGTCACTTGCAATGAAAAGAATGTCCTTACCCTGCAGTCTCTGTGGATACATCAAACAGTTGCAGGGGAGGGAAAAACAATATAACAGTGAAAGGATTAATAATTAATGTATTAGGTGGTATTTCAGCACTTTTTGGCTTTTCTGGTATACTGAGTTCTGCAGGTCAGCAAAGATGTCCTTCAGATTTTCAGTGGATAAACTGTTGCTGTTTTGCAGTCCTGAGACCAGCCAGAAAATCAAACTCCAAAATGTCATATTTATTTCTTAAACCAGATTATTAGAACATTCTCAGTAAGATTCTGTAATTTGAGAGCTTTACTGCTACCGGTTCATACTGGAGGAGCTACAAGTCATGCTCTGTGAGCTGTTGAAGTGTTTAAAGCAGTAAATTTTACACAGCTTATACTTATTAACCACAAGACTGAGGAACTCTTCTGTTTATGAAGTAAATTACAGAAATACAACAAACCACTTCTCAAATAATTAATAACAGATGTTTTTTCTGGGATCTCTGTAGTTACTGTCTGTGCTGACTGCTTTTGAAGGCAGAGTTAAAATGGTATCAGAGTAAAATCTGATGGTTTGTTGGTCCTCTCTTACATTCCTGTTCTTTTTCCAGTCTCCGTAAAGCGGTATATTTAATTGTTGCAAAGACTGCTTTATCATTTAGGGTCTGATGTAGACATGATTGTAGCCAACAAAGGTGTTCATTCTGATCTTCCTGCATATGTGGGAATGAATAGGTAATCATTTAATCGTATTTGTTCTGAAATATTTATGTATTCTGAAAATCCTTCAGTCTTCTTTTATAATAAAGATATTAAAATAGCCTACCTTTATCCTAAGGTAAGACCTTAGTTCTTATCAGTTCTGTTATATTTTGTAGTTCATCTTGTACCGTTTTGGACATAGTACATTAGATGGTGTTTACTTGTTGCAGCTCTTGAGAAGATATACAAAGCAGCTTTGCAGTGGGCCAGTCTGTCTTCAGCAGAATGTATTTAGTAGTGTTTTATCGATGATTTTTTTTTTTTTTTGCTATGAGTAACATGAAAAGTACCTTACTAATACAGAATGCACATGAAAATGAGCAAATATTAAATGTATAGTGTTAAAATACAGTGCAAGTAACCTTTTTCCATAGAATAATAGTAATGGATTTCTGTTTATTCCCACCAAGGATTTTGTGACTACAATTACTCGTTTACTTGAAAGTCCTTCAAGTTTTATTCGAGCAAAAGCTTTTCTGGTCCTGCTACAAGTCTTACTTAATAACAGTGAGATGTTGCTACTGAGTTGTCAAGCAAGGTAAGGTGATAATGGAAGATAATTAGAGATGTAATGTTTCCTTTCAAAGTTGTACCTGAACTACTTTAAAATGTGTGGTATTTTGAGACAGTGTTGTAGGAGTGAACTATTTTATGTGTAAATTGAATATGAGAATATCAAGAAAAGAGTGTTCTCTCTCAGAACCTTTCAACACTGGAAGGCTGCTAGAATGTCTCCCTGGAGCCTTCTCTTCTCCAGGCTGAACAACCCCAACTCTCTCACCCTGTCCTCACACAGGAGGTGCTTCCAGACCTCTGATCATCTCTGTGGCCTCCTCTGGACCTGCTCCAACAGGTCCATGTCTTATGCTGGGGGACCCAGAGCAGGACATGGTACTCTAAGTTGAGAGTGAGAATTGAAGAATTTTTTTTTAATCAAACCTGGCTTCATAGAGAGTGGTTTATTCATAGAATCATTAAGGTTGGAAAAGACCTCAAGGATCATCAAGTCAAACCATCAACCCAACACCACCTAACCCACTGTAGTAACAGCTACGTATTTTTTCATGTATGGCTGAGTGCAAGACAAATGTGCATTACATGAGTTGAATGAATGGATTTTTTTATAGATCTATTTTTACCCATCAGGCAGAACACTGAGATTCTGTAGGGAATAAAAGTAACTGGTTAATCAGTCTACATATAACTGAGGAATTTGTTGAAGAAAATTGGGATACTAATGCTTTCCTGCCTATATATGGATCTGTACAATTTTCTCTTCTATCTTTCCTCTCTCAGAATAAGTGAACATACTTTGTTTGCTTCTCAAATGTGATTAACTAATGGAGCATGCTTTTAAAAAAATGAACAAACCCCTTTCCCCCAGCAATAAAAGCACTCATATTGAAGTGTATTGAACCTATTTTAGGTAAAACTTAAACAGATTTAGACATATTTCCATATAGAATTAGATGATTGTTAAATCACAGAATTGTTTTCTTAAAAAAATCCATATAAACTCTGATGTTTTGTCATGTTTTTGAGTAAAAATTACTTGGTTGTCTGAAAAGACAATTTAGAACACTAATTTAGAACATTCACTTTTTTATATTAAAAAAACATAAGAGTTTTTACAGGAAAATTCTATATGAAGCATAATGTCAGATTTTATAAGTAGTTCTCTTCTATGAGACAAATATAAATTTCTTGTAATTTAACACAATTTCCAGAGATTGCAAGAAAAATAAAAGATGTACCCACAGTTTCTGGGAAGTGCAGCTGAATGTGTTACATCTGGGCTGCTGCAGAGGTGAAAGGTAGTTACAGAAGGAGTCTTTTGATTTATCTCTATCTTTGCCTCTGTAGCACAGTTCAGGAAGGATAGGGTGAGTTGTAGTATTCCATAACAATCATGCAGGCCCTAATCCTGCAAAATGCATTCTGAGGTAGTTTTTATTTCGTTGTGTAAATTGGCTTTTTGATGGAAATACACACCCCTTGGGATAAAATGTTGTGTTTGTGAGTCCTGTGGTTTTGTTGTGTAGACTTGAGGCAGCTTAGATAAGTTATATTCATACTTCTTATAATCAATGCTCTTTTACAGAAGGGTACTAAAAAAAAAAAGAAGGCAATACTGAAATATATTCTTAAAATCCAGAGCATGGATTTCACTCACCAGTGATGGTTCTTTGCATGGGACCCCCAGGGAGTTTGAAAGCAAAACAAAGATGTCAATATTATACCCCTAAAGGGAAGTCTGGCCCTTCTGTCTATTCAAATGAGCATTTAAAATGTTGCCTGAAGCATTCTGTTACAGGTGTATTATTAAAGCAATCTCTTGTAAGTTAGCCAATGGCTAATAAATCAGTTCCCATAGTTTACTACGAGAAATGTCATTCTGCAGAGTGGCATAGCTACACAGCACTTATCAGTTAGAATGTAAGCATTGAGTTTGTCTTCAGAAATCGTGAACAACAAATTTCTAGAGAAAAGATGTAAGGCTAGTTGGGACTTGTCTCTTTCGATATGGCCATTCTAACTAGTGCTAACATTTTGATAGACTGTAGTATAGGATCATAGAATGGTTTGGGTTG
>NW_010109211.1:0-273 GCF_000699245.1 Pterocles gutturalis
GGACGCGGGTCAAGGAGGGGGGATGGTATGCTACCCATGCCCCGTGGCAGCTGACGTCTATCACACGCTGCAGCAACGCGACGACCCGACATCTTCTTTTTACCTATCCTGTACCACTTGTAAACACCAACACACACACTAAGGGTCTCCTTCGCACTTGTTTTCAGCACCGCAGAGACAGTTAAAAGTTGCCTTCGATCACGGTTCTTCAGAGGCCCGAAGTGCTGAACCTAGTTTCGGCGGCCGCTTGTCACTCAGCGGCCAAGGTCCCCT
>NW_010109212.1:0-304 GCF_000699245.1 Pterocles gutturalis
CATCTGTCCGTCTGTCTGGGCTCAGCTCTCTCCCTCTGTCTGGGCTTATATCCACCCATCTGTCTGGGCTCAGCTCTGTCTGTCTGTCTGGGCTCAGCTCTGTCTGTCTCTCCGGGCTCAGCTCTGTCTGTCTGTCTGGGCTCAGCTCTGTCCCTCTCTCTGGGTTTAGCTCCATCCATCTGCCTGGGCTCAGCTCTGTCTGTCTGTCCCGGCTCAGTCCTGTCTGTCCAGGCTTAGCTCCATCCATCTGTCCCCTGGGCTCGGGGGATTTGCTCCATCCATCTGTCTGGGCTCAGCTCCATCC
>NW_010109213.1:0-236 GCF_000699245.1 Pterocles gutturalis
AGCATTGCTGTTGTGTTTTTTGGGGGTCTGCAGTATTTGGGGGTTTGGGGGGTTTTGGGGTTGGTGTGATTTGGGAGGCTGGGGTGGTTTCGGGGGCGGGGGGCTGGGGTGTTTCTGAGAGGGGTTGGGGTGTTTCTGGAAGGCTAAGGTGTTTTTGGGGAGCTGGGGTGTTTTTCAGGGTGCCTGGGGTTTTTTTTTGGTGGTTGGGGTGTTTTTAGGGGGGTTGGGTGTTTTGG
>NW_010109214.1:0-14076 GCF_000699245.1 Pterocles gutturalis
CCAGAGATTGTAGACTCTCCTTTTTTCCTGATTCCCCAGAAAATCTCACTGTTTAGCCAGCCTGGTCATCTTCTCTGCCACTTTGTCTTTCTGCAGATGGGGACAGCCTGCTCCTGTGCTTTTAAGACCTCCCTCTTGAGGAATGTCCAGCCTTCCTGGGTATGTTCTTACCCATAAGCGTTCAAACTTAACATCACAATCCTCAGTTTCTATACAATCAAAACACTCCCTAGTATATCACAGGAGCCACCCCACCTCCTCTCCTTCCTTGCCTGTCCCTTCTGAAGAGCTTGTAGCCGTCCATTGCAGCCCTCCAGCTATGAGACTCGTCCCACCATGTTTCTGTGATGGCCACTAGGTCATAGCTGTTCTGCTGCACAATGGCCTCCAGCTCCTCTTGCTTGTTGCTCCTACTGCATGCATCAGTGTAGATGCACTTCAGCTGAACTGTCTAATCCAGTCCTACCCTCAGCATGCCACCCCTAGGTTTGTCTGTATTGGGCCTGGTAATTCCCCCTTCCCCCTTTGAACCTAGTTTAAAGCCCTCTCCATGAGCCCTGCCAGCTTACAAGCGAGAATCCTCACCCCCCTGTGAGACAGGTGAACTCCATCTGTCACTAGCAGGCCTGGTGCCACATCAGCTTCCCCATGATCAAAAAAACCAAAATTGCACCTCTGGCACCAGCCTCTGAGCCAGGTGTTGATGAGGTGTGTTTTCCTGATCCTTTCAGTATTCATCCCTGCCACTGTGGGGATTGAGGAGAACACTACCTGTGCTCCTGATCCTCTAATCAATTGCCCCAGTGCCCTGAAGTCCCTTCTAATTGCTTCTGTACTTCTCTCCGCAACCTCATCGCTTCCAACCTGCATGACCAATAGTGGGTAGCAATCACAGGCTGTATCAGACCAGGGAGCTTCCTGGTGACATCTCTAACCCGGGCCCCAGGGAGGCAGCAGACTTCCCGGTGTAAAGGGATGACGTAAGAAAAAGTTATAACCAAAATCAGCTGTTTACATTCACCACTGTGGTGCTCATTTTGCAAACATTTTACACTCAGACTTAGTGTTGTATATGCAAGTAGTTAGTTCATTTAATCTGGGACCATTTATTGTTTCAAAGTTAAGCAGATGCTTAACTGCAATATTCATAGAACAGTAACAATGCCTAAAGTTAATGGTCTCTGACAGTTTTTATTATAATCCTTATTTTATATAAGGTTTTCTTTCCCATTTATAGCTGGTGGTTTCTCATAAACCCAGCAATTTATAGATTATAAAGCCAAACTGTTCTACCCTATTTCTTCAAATAAGTGGACTACGTCAAACAAGTGTTAGGTACATACAGCAAAGAATTTAATTGGAATTATCAAAAAGTTCTTTGCCTCCCTGGCCCCCTGGTTCACAGTGCAGGTATGTTTTGTTGTAACTTTCTCAGCCCTGACCCTTCATTGCCCTCACTGTCCAAAATGGAGAATGTGGGAAAGTGCACCAGGGGTCTTCTTCCACTCAGTCATACAAACTTTCTCTTTGTGAAAACCAGGGTCAGGCAGCCGTATAGGGGTGGTTCATGCCTGTCTCCTTTTCCAACAGGGAGTGAGGTTGCAGCTTGGATGTGCATCTGCTCTTAGGAGCTCTGAATCTGTCTCAGATCCCACAATATTCACATAATGAAGTATCAATTATTTTGGTGAGAGCAGTAGAGATTCTGTGGCACAGCCTATCTCTCAACCCCCAACCATGTTTCATGCCATCTTGGTTTTTAAAAGGTTCTGTGAAACCTCAATGTGTTGCATAATTGTGTTCATGACAATGCAAAAATTAAACCATGCCAGTTCTGAATTCAGAATCGAAGCAGCCTAATACTTAAGAGCTTATAAGCTTTGACATTTCATAGGTCTTCTGTGACACTTATGAAATACCAATCTTCATTTCTGAAACTCAGATGAATATTTTCTTGCTATTCTGCATTAGCATTTGGTACTATTTGAAGGATTCCTCAAAGGATTTTGAAGTATTTCTGGTAGGCTGCATGTATAATTCTTCCTCCCCATCCCCGTGTTTTATAGCTGTAGTGTGGATAGGCTGCTTAGAACCAATGAAAGGTTTACACTAAAGGACACAGTCATCGTAAAAAGTAATGAGCTAAAACTCCGAATTCCTTACTGGATAGAATCAAGTACCTATAGCCACTAAGTAATTACTCCAATGCGAGACATTAAGCCAAGCCTTCTAAGAGCTCTTTCTTGTAGCAGCAGCTAAATGATTAATAACACCTTGGTAGATTTCACAGGAGATTCTGCTAAATAAAGGAAGGCTCAGTGTAAGTTTAAATTCAGCACAATTTGTTTTAGAATCAACATACTATACTGCATATTTCACAGTTCCAAGAGGAGAGCAGCATTCATTAAGAAAATACAGATGGTCTTCAGATAGCTAACAAGATTTCACACTCATTTCATTTCTCCCTGCTGTGAAATCTAGAGAGAAAATAACAGTAACAATGAACTCACTATGGCTGAACCTCAAGGCTCATTTCTGCCAAAATATTATCAAAATCCTGAACTGATGTTAGCAGTCAAATTCCACCAAGTTTGACAAAGCTAAGCTATTTACAGGATTTTGAAATGTTTTCCTCTTCAGTCCAACAGTATTTTTCTCACTTTAAGAAAATACAGCATTTCTTAAGGGAGAGACTGTCTATTTTTGATGAGCGCAAAATAGCCATCAGCATGTAGTTGTACTGCCCCAGGAGCACAGCAGTCTGAATCTTGAGACTCAGAGAATGAGAATTCAATCCTTGGCGGCTGCCTTACTTTGGGAGAAAACCACCAGATCAGCACATTAGTCACAGAGACTCTCCCTTCCCCTTCCATCAACTGCCCTACACTAATGCAGTGTGGAAAGGAGAGAGGCATGAAGAGATGAGGCCTCGGGCATCAAAAAGTCTAACCCCTCTGCTGCATTTCTCTGCACAGCGAGACCTAATCATGGCCAAAATCTGCATTCAGCATATTATTATCCTATGGAATTTGTGGAAAACAACAGATAACAAGCATATTTTGCTGGTCTGAATCCACTCAGGAATAATTGATCTTTATGACAGTTTTTCTTGGCTAAATCATAAGGATTTCAGGATTTCTTCCCACATGATTTCTGCCTGCAGTAAAAGAATATCTGATGAATAATACAGTTCAGGTATGAACACTGAAAAACAAACAACGGTCTTTTTATCAGAATTTACATCAGGAAGTTAGCTTTACCTTCATCTGACACTCTTAAAAGCATTCTGCCTTCTGCCTCCAGTGTCTATGTTAACTTTCCCTCTGTTATTCTGATTCTAATGCACTCATTATTTTTATCCTGGAGCGTCTATGAATAAGAACAAAAATAGACTCAGAGAAGTACAAATACACATCCACACAAAGGGAGATATATTTTGATTCCATATTGCTGCCCAAAAAAACCTTCCCCATTAAACCAATTGGGATGTCTAAAAAAAATTAAAATAGTTCAAAAAATACATTTTTTTAAACCAAAGTCTGTTCATCATCCTCAATTATATCTATGTTGCATTCACACAGTAGGATGCAGCACCAGACCTACATACAAGCACTCCACAATTAAGCAAAAATACCAGTTTAAGGTTACTGCTTCTCAAACACAGTTTGGTTTTATCCTTGCTCTCAAAACTGGGGAGTTAGCCATTATCCAAGCTTTTAGTGAAGGGTTTGTAATTTGCCTCATTTCAGGATCTGCTGAATCTTTTGCTTGTACTCCAAGCTGGCTGAATGAAAGCAAAGTCTCACCCAGAAACCACATAGCTGCACTAGGCAGCACTTGGCTCTGAGCAAAGCTTACCGTATTACTCCAAGGATGGTGCTGTGGTGGGTTAACTTTGGCTGGATGCCACCAGGCCCCTCTATCACTCCCCCTTCAGCAAAATAAAGGGGGAGAATAAGACTAAAAACTTGCGCGTCAAGATAAAAGCAGTTTAATTAAAGCAAAGGCCAAGGCCATGCACAGACACAAAAGGTAAACACAGATGTTATTCTCTACTTCCCCTCAGTAAGCGATGTCCAGCCACTTCCCAGGAAAGCAGAGCTTCAGTGTGTGTAGCAGCTACTCCTGGATACAAACACAGTAACAAATGTCTCCCTCCTCCTCCCCGCCCTTGGCTGTTATGGGTGAGCTGAGGTCACATGGTCTGGAACAGCCAATCCGGGTCAGCTGTCCTGGCCCCGCCCCTGTGAGGGCTGCTGTGGGGATGCTGGCTCCAGCTCAGCCAGACCCAGGGCAGGTGCCTTCAGTTTAAAGCTGGCTAGTATTCTGTTGGCTTAAAGCACAGGTGGACTGAGTGTCTGTAAAAGAATGTATAGAAATATTTACAGTCTTACAGCATAAGCCAGGTTGTCAGGCTGCAGGCTTCTACTGATATTTTAAAACCCTACCTGGGGCTCAAGTTTAGGGCTATAGCTGTCATAAGGAGCCTTACTCACACAAATGCAGAATTTGTATTGCAGACAAGTTCCCCCACAAAAACAAACAAAATTGGTGTCTACTTAGTATGTATGAGTACAATGGCTGTATCTACCTCGCCAGGACGATGGCCACATTTACATTCATCCATATTTCTTGCCTACAGGGGCATTCTTGCAGTGGTTTTGCAGGAGGTATCTCAGGAGGCAGAATTTCCACAATGTGGCACAGATTTATTTAGTATCTGCACAGACTGTGCAGCTCTGGAGTCCATTGACATTGATGTGGTCAGCTATGTCAGCTTCTATGTTCTACCGTAGGCTAAGATGTAAATCCTGTATTCTTACCAGGTATTTCTATTTCACTAGGATACAACCAGACTGAAAGACTGCAGGGCTACTGCAGACCTTCTTATAACTTGCTGTGCATTAATTATGGTTCTTAAAAAGCTTCTGTAGAGATACAAAAACCTGTCTTGAAAACAATCTGCTGCAGTGTTAATGGAATATTTTATACATAACGCGTGCATATATTTGTGATATGGTTCAAAACTTTAGTGGAATTTTATAAGATATCTTTACCTTTAAAGCTTTCTACTCAAATGAAAGCAAACATATTAGACTGTTAGAAAGACAAAAAATAAACTTACAACAGCCTTTAGATCTAAATATTCAGAGAATTCTTCATTGGTTACAGTGAATCACATTTCCTGGCTCTTTCGCTTACTCTTGCTCTCTAACATACATCCAAAAGAATACTTAAAAAAAAAAAAAAAAACCTAAAACTTCATTGATGAAACATGCAACATTATTATATCTCTAAGAGTATAAGTACTGCTTTTGATCATTTTTCTTTTTATTTTTGTGGTTTCTTTTTGAATTATTAGTTTGGATGGCTTGAATGTGAAGATAGCTATAAAAATGGCACCTGGAAGTCTTCTTAGAGCTCCTAAAAGTTTTTGAAGCTTTCTTTTCTTTGTCTGGTGTGTCAAAACACAGCATGACCTGAATGATTTACTTTTAGTCTAATTACTCATGTGGGCTTCCAACACTAATGTTGCTAAAACCTTTAGACCTCATCATGCTACAGTGTAGTCTCATTACACTCTTTGTTCTGAACTAGATGTAAGAAAAAAACCTTTCAAAGAATAAAACATCCCATCATTTGTAGCAACGTCAAGTAGTCATGTTGTTAAAACTTTTTCTTTTTTTTATCAAGCCATGACAGGTATTGTGCCTTTGTTAAAAGTGAACGGAGACCCAGAATGAAGCCAGAACTGTCATTGTTGATCTGGTGTTTTAAAGTGAACCTGTCATGAATTCTACCTGTGGCTCAGTGAAATCACCCTCACCCTCTCCTGCTTATGAAGCGCTCCACTTACCCAGCAAAATACTGAACTATGCTCAACAGGTATTATGGGCTTTTTCAGCCATTTTTCTTTCTACTCAAAATACAGAGTCATCTTGTTATTGCAGTAAACATTCTTCTGAAATCAACCAAAATTCCAAAAAGAAAGTAGTTTAATCTTAATAAATCCAGATAAAGCAGAGTATCCCCACTTCCAATCTAGTCTTAACTCAATTTTTGGAAATTACCTGATGAATAACAGCATAAAAGTGGCCTGGAATAAAGCAAGTAAAGTCAATAGGTTTTTCAATAGGAACTTTACATTAGTGTAATTTCCCCAGATTTGAAAAAAAAAATAGTAACAGATATTGAATCATATCAAACTTTATGTGTTAGGTGTTTGGCTAACTCAATGAGTTCATTCAATATTAGATTTAATTATTCAACTAATAATGCTTGCACAATTCATTATTAGAAAACCTGAAATAATTACCACACAAAATGATTGCATAAGTATGTTCCTGGTTTTCCAGCTTTTTACACATTTTTTATAAATTGACCATGTGCTGAAAAGACAGTGAGGTTACAGATCACACATATATGTGTCAATAAATAATAAAGCAAGCTACAAGTCAGTTTTTCTGCTGTGATATAATCTGTGTATTTCTATTAGGGCAGTAATTATGTTATTGGCACTAGATTTAAAATGCTTTATGCCTCATATGTCTAATCATTTATCATTATGATTTAATAAATAAATAGGAAGTTAAAATTAAAAATTTGTGCAACCATAGCACTAAACATCTGGATTAAATAACGTACTGGGTGAGTATGAAATTTTAAGCTTCTGATAAAAACCAAATAATTTACATTTCTAATTCTCTCTCTATCAGTTTTACATGTGCATGAATATCACATACTACATGTGCTGTCCTACGTTCTCAGCTTTTTGTATACACGTAACTCACATTGTCCAGTATAAATAGACTGTAGCTTGAAATTATTATGTTCGAGAGGCTGTAATATTAGTCTGTTCATCACTGTGTTATTTTTGTCAAGAGCAAAGAAATTGAAACTGAGCAGTCCTGAAATTGCTCTAGAATGACTCATGACAGTGTGAAAGTAAATTATTTTCTCGTCATCTATAGAAACAGGGGTAGCGATATTTACAGTGTCTGTTATTCTTTATGAAGTGTTTTGGAGACGAAAGGTGCAGTCTCACGCTGGCTCCTTCTGCTGTGCCATGGAAGTGCTTTACATTTTCTTTCTGTGGAGCAGTATGTCCCACAAGGACAAAGCTTCGAGTGTCAAAGTGCTCTGACAATACAATCCTTAATATTAAGATAGGTTAATAAATGTGTGATGCTGCTGTTACAAATGAAAATGCAATCTTTGGCAACAGTATCATCCTGAGTGTCACTGCACACATATTTTTCCCTGCAATGACTATTACCTTCCTGTGTGATTTAATTCTGTTGCTGTGCTTTTGTTTAAATTTTTAAGAAGCATCAAAATAAGGGTACGTAAAATTGCTGTCAAGAACACATAATGAATGTAATGCTGATGTCTTTCAGCTCCAGAAACAGAAGACTCCAAAACCACTTTAATTGAAAAGCTTTCTGTAATTGTATGTAAAAGCTGTCTCTTATCCTCTCTGTGGAAAAGCCACCAGAAGCCTATATAGCATTTTCAAGCACATATCCTTAATTGCAACACATTACACAGCGTAAGACACAATTGCAGCACTGGCAGTAGCTGCACCATCTTCTCAGAAATTATGTAGGTTGCCTCTTTGTCTGAGCAGACGGTATTTTTATGACCTGCAGTTCCCATGTTCAGGAAGCTTAGATGAGAACACAGAAACCAAGCAAAACTGGGAATATAATTCTCTGAAGAATTCCAGAAAGACTGTATCTAAAGTTTTTCAATCTTGATATTAGCCTTAACATTAAGAATTTGCAACTATCTAGGTCTCCTGGTTTTCAGAGCTATTCGGTAATAGTAATTGCCCTGAAAGGCCAGCTCCACCTGGAAACCCTACTACTTAGCAAGTATTAGAGAACAAAAATAACTTGAAGGGGAAAAGCGTTGTGTGTTACTGCAAAACAAAAGCCTGTATAGGAACCTGAAAAAGTACATCACATCCTGCTGCTCACTTTTTTTTAGGCTGGGTTCCAGCAAGTGTTTTCAGCATCCCACATCAATTCCATATGGTATGGTCATTTTAATGTATGAACTACAGATTGTTCATATCAGATTGTTTCACCTTCACAAGTATGGATTTAATTAGCCAAGAATACCAAAATACACACCTGCTTTCATTTTTAACTTGTCCCAACCTATACGTTTAATAACATTTCATTTTTTAACTGATATTTTGAAAGTGGGATATATGCTTCAAAATTATTATTTTTTCTAACATTCAAAGATGAGCAACCCAGCTGAGCTGTGATAAACAGCAAAAGAATTAAAAGTAGCAAGAGCTCCACATCTGCTAGTCCATTATCAGTGTGTGAATATGCTGGTTCATACTGTACACCATTTGATAAATGCCTTCCCCTAGACATACAAATACAGATGCACTATTCTACCCTCAGTTCTGCTCTTTGCACTGCTGTAAATCTAACACAATTCTTCAATCAGCAATCCCTTTGGATTTGTATCAGTACAAATAAAGGTCAAATACGGCCACCCTAACTGAATGTTTGATATGGTCCTTCAAAACTTCACTCAGAAAACATAACTGTGTACAGCTTCTACCCTTTGATCTGCTTGTGATAAATAGAATAAAGCGAACAAATAACTTTCCAGGCACAAGGACTCCTAAAGAAAGTGTCATTCTGATTAATCCCAAAATGCTTTTTGTGTAAACAAGTGTTTATATTTTAAAGCCACAATGTGATTTCAAAGAATTCTTTCTATCCCACACATTGCTCATGGTTAGAGGTAATTGGAAGCCACTTTCTCACTCTATTGATGATTAATGTGTGGCATTTTGGTTTTTTAAACATAACATTCTTTAGTCCAATGTAGAAAGGCAGTAGAAATTAGTGAGTTAATAACTTAGATTTTCAGAGCAGAGAATAATTAAAATGGTGAAAGGCAAAGGAGGAAGGCAAAGGAGAGGGCACACAACAACCCTTATTTAAACAAATCCCCCACTGAGAGCCAGGAAAATCTGGGACCACAAGCAGTAAGTAAAATCAATTAATTTCGGTCTAACTTGAGTAAAGTTATTGATTTTATATAAGGTTTTGATCCACCATGCTTGTTAGTTGCCAGCATGAGAAATGAATCTCATTTGACAGGACAGCGTTGAACATGGGGATTGCAAGACTCTGATTTGAAGGAGTAAGGGGTGAAAGACACTCTGTATTCATACATTCAGAACTGCTTTTATTTTAAAAATATGAAACTGTGAATACCCATACAAAGTTTAGCTTTCTTGCCCAGCACTGTACCTCCTTTCATGCTGTCAGCGCAAAAATTATGCCCTACCCACGTGTTTGAATAGATGTCTTCACAAGCTACTCAAAGGATAATGAATAATACCATTCACATTATACTACAACCAAACTGGAAAAAATGCTCAAATTATGTGCCCAAGAAAAAGAGACAAGTAAGAAAAATACAATTTAGAAACAGTAAAATGTGAAGTGAAGTATAATAAGGTGGAGCTTCAGGGATGATATCACTTCTAGCTGGCTCTGGAAAATGTCAGTTCTCTCTAGCCTTTGATTTTGCAGTTATTGAAAGTAGGAGATTTCAAAATAAGACCTGGAATTCCAGTCCCCAAAGATCAAGAGAATTTAAGTGTAGCCAGCCATATCACACAGATTTAGGTTTGGATTTTCTCTGCATCTCGTACTTGTCCTCCAGTAGCTATGGATGATGTAGATTTCAAAGAGAAGTCAGCAACAATATGCTGCCTTGGAGGAACAAGCAGTGATGAAGATCCTTACATTTCTGCTTTGGGATTCCAGAAAGGCATCCTCCTCATTCTCTGCTGCCTTGCATTTTGCGCAGTCATCTGAACTTCACCTGTGCAGAGTATTATGCAAGTGTCCACATATGCAAAGCACTGATGGAACATACAACTTGTAACTAGGTATTAAAAACAAGTCAGGGACTGTGAGGAAGTCTTATAAAGTTTCAGACACTGTGTTATATAGACTTTTCCACTTTAGTTCATTAGTTTTTGTTTGAGCCAAATCAATTATTTGCTCAAGGGTTTTTTCAGGACAGGCAAAGTCTTTCTGTTCTGTCACCCAAAGTGTCGATGAATAATTGGATATTATCACCCTGCAAATAACAGTGATAACTGGTGGTCTCCAAGAAATTACTATAGGGCAGATATTCTTATCATAAACACATTCCCACAGCAATGAAATTTCAGTGACAACTGAAAACAACAAAGACTTGTTTTTCCTCTGCTTTCCAATGCCAAGAGAGGGTAACAGGCCACTACTGACCAGGATTTCATGTACAAAGCAATTGTACTGTACCAATGTGAAGCAAAAATGCCTCTCACTTCAAGAAAACAGAGCAAACCCAAGGCACAAGCAAAGCAGGCAGATGCCCTGGGCAGGACACTGCTGAGGAGTATGAGCTAGATACAGCTCGCTGCTCATGAGAGCAATTTCAGAGCTCTGAAAAATCAGCTTGCTTTGTTGCTGCCACCCAGGAGAGGCTGAAATGTGAAGGCCACTTCTTGGTGCTCTGACTCCCGTAAAAGCTTCAATCCCTGTGCTCTGCCATTGCCATCCCTCTTGTTGCAACTACAACAGCAAGACAGCTTCCACAGGATTTCTCCCTTAGCTCCTCATCCATCTCTGTCCCTTTTCTTCTGTTCCTCCTGTTCCTCTGGCAGGGTCGGTCAAAGCTTGAACTGCCTTTTTAAAGCAGCATATTAAATTTCACCAGCACTGCTGAAAATTGCTGTGCTGCCTTTGAGAAAACATAAGCACAGGGCCATGACTTACTCCTGTGCAACACAGCACTGAATCCTGGCCTGACTTAAAGTATATTCTAAACCTCCTCTCTTCAAACTGATTAGCTGGCTTGAGCATACACTTAATTTTTGTCTTGAACTAGGCTAGATTAAACTTCTAGGTCTGTCAAAACAGAAATATTTTAAAGAGCACATGAAAAAATAATCCAAAAAGAGGAACACTCAGTGAAATTCCAGTAGCCAGAGCTTTTTTTTTTTTTTCCTTGTGTATGTAGAAAGTGAACTGGGTCATTCAGCATTCAGTGACTTTTTTTTCTTATATGCTTTACCACACACAGTGATCACTACTTTAGATTTAGATCACAATCACAGGACGCTTAGTAATTTAATATTTTAAAATCAAAGTTGGACTCCAAATTAAAGGGCCACAAATACTATTTGAATATGGTAAATACTGATCATATAATTACATGGTAATTAATTTTCATGTGGTATCCGTGTGATTATGAGATGAATATATGACTTTTCTATCTTCTAAACAGCACTGCAGCTTACTGGTTAATTATTTTTAGATCTGCTTAGTGTAATTACACTGTAATCCACAAAAGTCTGTACATACTCTGTCATTGCTTCATGCTTACTAATCACAGCACCAAAATGCCTTAGGTCAGATCTTGTGCTTTCCTCTTCAGCATCCTGACACCTTGGCATAGGTGCATTTCTTTTACAGAGGAAAAAGGGTGCAGGAACTTATGAGGATTTCTCAGAGGCTCCACATCTTATATACAAAATACAATGTACTCTGATTCTACTGGGATTTCTTGCTCTGAAATGTAATGAGATCTCCAAGCTCATTGTCAGAATTTGAATTTTCTAATTTTGGAT
This sequence comes from Pterocles gutturalis, assembly GCF_000699245.1. NCBI lineage: Eukaryota > Metazoa > Chordata > Aves > Pterocliformes > Pteroclidae > Pterocles > Pterocles gutturalis. The sequence continues at coordinate 11,660 of NW_010109214.1, forward strand.
GTAGAACAGTTTTACAACCATCCAAATACATTTTTGTCTGAGTTGCTTATATTTACATAAAACAATAATTAACATCCTCTGTGCTTCCTCCAGGCTTCACATATCACCAGTTCATGAAAGTATCTCAGTGAGTCAGACAAAGAAGTAGTTAACTTGAAAAAAAAGAATCCAAATCTCATCACGCAACATCTCTGTATTCAAGAGAAAGATCCTCCCACCTGCAGCTGGAAGACGAGTGAGGGAAGGGCAAGAATGTGCATTTGGTTGTTCTCTGTTCTTGCTAGCATTCAAAATTAGCAGGCTGCTGTTCCAGTATGAGAGATAACAATGATGGGCATTGTCCCACATATGATATAAATGGAGAAAAGACATAATAAAACTATAGTAGCTGTATATATCACTTGTGCTCTGTGGTTTGAATAGTTGCTTAGGGCTCAGTCTGTGTGTACTGTTCTTATTGTGCAAATGCAACTTTTTTTCAGAGGGAGAGAAAATACTGCAAAGCATTTACATTTATATTTGTTAACTGGATCCTCTACTTCACGCTCATGCTTAGATATGTAACTTAAGCTCCTCTCAGTTACCTACATCTTATCTAGGTCATTGTCTGTTACCATGTTTTGGGAATACTGCTTACACATGGTATGAAAAAAATGAGCTAAGAGAAAGCACAACTAACCCCTGTATGTCCAAATCAACGGGAAAATTATTTTTCAATTACATCTAAGGGCTAGGATTTAGGAGGTTCTAGATCTAAATTTTGAGGGCCACAAGATATCATTCCTGATGAAAGCAAATGCCAAGGGAACTGACTTCCAACAACCTATGTGAGAGAAATTATTTCCTCTAGAGTCATGATTCATAAATCATCTTCAAAGCAAATCATCGTGACTTGTCTGTGATGACAGTTTCAGCATCATAAACCATACATCATTCTGAAACAAATGGCAACTTGCAATGTCCTTGTTAATGGCACGCTAATAGTAGATTTTTCCTCAGATAATGAATTTTCAACTTATCCAAACGTATGGCATCAAACTTCAGCAAATCCTTGTTATTATGTTTCACTTGCTAAAGTCAACAGTGTTTTTAAAAACCTTTTAAAATGTTAATTTATGCACTGGAAGTGAGACATGATTCACCATCTGTCACAGAAGGTCACTGGCTATATTTGGATCCATTAATAAATTCATAGGCTGCAAACGACTAGAGGTGAGCCACTCCCTACAGTAGAAGAAGCTGGCCCAAATCTTTGCCTTGTTTCTGGGCCAAACTCATAAAGTTCATTCTGACTCAGATAAATTACGTAGGGATGGAAAAGATAACTTAGTCACTCTGCCTGCAAAACAGCCCGCCCGGATGGATTGCTGTCGGACAGCAGGTCTGGTAGAGACATGCTGACTCAGAATCACTACGTAATTTATGTAGGGATGGAAAAGATAACTTAGTCACTCTGCCTGCAAAACAGCCCGCCCGGATGGATTGCTGTCGGACAGCAGGTCTGGTAGAGACATGCCAAGTTAGCAGGATGACACTTGACCTCCACCTGTGCATGGACTTCAGAAGATCCATAGAGTTTAAAACCCTGACATAGCCATTGTGCACGTCTCTTCACTTTTTAAGTTTGAAGTCAGAGCTAAAGGGTTCAAAGGTAGCAGCAGTTCTGACCTTTAGCAAGGAATAGACACCAGTTATGTCTCTCCCTGCTGTTACCTGATTGCATCGTTGTTAAGTAGGTCTGCTTCCTTCTGTGGTTTCTAATTGGTCTGCCTGTTGGAGATATTTACACCGAAGAGAACTGCTTTTCAGCCTAGCATTGTCTAGGCAGCACAAAATGTCTCAGAGATTGCATTAGTATGATTTAAGAATCAGTTTTCTGGGTGCTTTTCGTATGGTGTTCCTGAAGTTCGAATAATAGAGGTAATCTGGAGATAAGAGAAGCTAGAGAATCTGCTTGAGGCCTTATCCATTCTCCTCCATAAGGTAATTGCCAGAGATAAAACTCTAGTGGGAGAAAGCTAATAAGGGATTTTGGATGGTCTACTTTAGCATTTTAGTTTTGATCAGGAGTGTATTTTTGAAGCAAATCTCCAGATTGTCCCCACGTACCATGCTCCAGCTCACAATGCAAAGCGGACTCAAATACAGGAACAGGACTTCTTCTAGATTACATTAAACTGGAAGATGAGCTCCATAAGTGCAGGATATGTGCTCGAGCCACTAAAGGACAGTCCAGACTGGTCACACAACCAGACTACACCCAGACTGATGTGAAGTTCCCTGGTACATAAACAATTTGGACCTTGGGTTCTGGGCACCACCTCAACAGATCTGATCATAATAGGCTGAACATTCTTCTAACATAGATCCAGGGAAGGTGTATCCCCTTCTCACAGGCCCAGGCGCCCCATTCCTGC
>NW_010109214.1:14107-21085 GCF_000699245.1 Pterocles gutturalis
ATCAGCCCCTGTCCCGGCAGTGCCACAGGAGTACCAGTCACCAGTCCTGCATCCATCCCAGCCCCCCAGATGAACCCAGGCCCTGTGTTGTAGGTAACTTGGTTCTAGGTTGGACCCCTCACCTGTATGTTGTAGCTGTGTCGCTAGTGCTGACTCTAGCCCTGCCTCCTTCTGTTCCTGGCTGGATTTTCTGGCTGGACCCTGGACCTGGTTCCATGTTGGGGACTCTCAATGGACCCTGTCACCAGCATCCAGCCCTGCCCCACCACTCTCAGACCCAGTGAGATGGAGCCCCTCTGGTGAGGACACTTCCTGGGCTGGTGTCACCCTCAGCTTCTTTAGGGAGCAGCTGTCCCTCTTTGCACCTTGGCACCGACAAGACCAAACAGAACTTTATATATGCATTCCTTCTTTTAATATAAACATTTACATTGGGTTTATTCATTGTATGTCAGAAACAGGAGCTTCTAAGTTTAAAGACACAAGCTGATGTCAGTCTGAGAAGGACTCAATACACTTAACAGAACACAAAAGCACAACAGCGGATTTAGATATTAGCATTTCACATTATGCTGCTTTCCCCTCTTGGAAAAGAAAATTGACAATTTGCTGCAAGCAGGAGTAGATCCTCAACTTCACAGCAGTCCATTATTTTGGAGGAATTGTACTCCAAAGCTGAGGATCCTGAGAGCTGGACTCCAACATGTAAGTAAACTGGCAAAACCTGGCAAATTTCCAGCTGAAGGCTATCTGTCAAGCAGGGCTGATTAGATCTATCCCACAGTTTTATTACAATTTCAATAAAAAGAACTATTTTTGAGAAACATTTAGATTTCACCAAGCCAGCATGCAATGTCGAAAAATTTCCATCTGATCCTTATCTTGAATTGGCTCTTTTGACAATGGTTTACCACAAATACAAGAGGCCAACATAACACTAAAGCCATAATCTGGAAATAAGCATAGTTTCTGGGTCAGAATCAGAAAAAAAAGAGAGACTGGATTAGATGCCAAGGAAGAATGATCTTATTGTCTGAGCGAAAAAGAGTGAAAGAAAACAGACAGACAGAGTAAGACAGTCTCCCAGTAGTGCTAATGATTCTGTATGAACAACAATCTGCGTTATGCTTGTATGGAAAATGTTAAGTGTATCTTTCTAGTTTATATTAAAGAATCACATTATGAAGCTTTAAAAATTTGACTTTTCTGTCCCTCGAGTTACAGATACTCATCTGTTTAAACATCTGGAAAACTGTTTTCATGAAGACAAACAGAATCCCAATGAAGGCATGTAACTTGAGAAGAATATATTAGGGATAAGGATTCAACTCACATTTCTGATGGTGAATGACAAATCAAATTTAGTTCTCCAATGCTAATTTCACATGGTTGGACCTACCTTAAAAAGTAAGGTTCTTTAGTTAACCATGCTTGGCACAACAGTGAGAATATCACCAGGATATCTTATTAAATATATACCTGAAAACTGTATTGAATTTAATGCTATTAGCAATGAAAAATTCAATAAAAAGACAAACTGAAAATCTGCAAAATATCAAACACTTTAGCTTAAAGAGAATGAGCCAACATGTTCTTTGTTGCGGTTAATCATCATTTTGCCTCCTCAACATTTAATGGCAATCTCTCACTGGTGATATTTGGCATAGAAAAAAATACCGCAGGCTTGTATGTAAGTCTGACTGCACACATGCATATATCAGCATGTGTGGGCAGGTATGTCTTACTCACACACACAGGTAATCTGAATTGGTTTGAGAAGACTGTAAATAAAGAAAGTGGCATTTTCACTTTCTTCCCAGGAAAGAAAGAGTGGGAGAGATCAAGCCTCAAAGAGTCTCTCTTACTATGCTTTGTCTTTCTTTGAAAGTCTACCAAAGAATGCAGGAAATTATACTTTCATTCACTTCTCATTTGCCTTTTTCTCACAGCATGCTTTGCAACCTGGACAAGCCCATCCCCAGATTTCTCTGCTTTAGGCAGGTATTAGCAGTTCCTTCCTGTCAAAGCTCTCACGACAATTATCACGTTGCTATTAGGATTATTCCTGTCCTAATAATCAGTCTCTAAGAGTGGGATTTTGCTTTGCACCAAGTTTCATCCATTTTTTTAGCTCTATTTTCAGAGGAAAAGAGGCTTATGTGATCTTGTCTCTTTGTGTTGATCTACCAGTTTCTACCAAACTTGACAAAGAGGTAAAAGTTCAAAGATACACACTTCTGACATGCTTGGGGATGGGGTTAAGGACAAGCCAAGGAAAGACATCTCCCATTTGTGTCTCCACTGCAATGAAGTTCACCCTTTATTAGATGTCAAAGCGAAGAAACAAATCCATAGGAAATCATAACTCTGCTCTCATGAGGGAAGCTTCAGTCACCAGCAAAAGAGAACTCATTTTCTTTACTGTGGAGCAGGAGCTGTGACAATTTAGCAGAGTACATAACAAAAGAGATATGAGAGATTATAGCCTTTCTTTTCATAGTAATAAAACCTTTGTTTATATTTGCCAGCCTCTGCAACAGAAATCTCAGAGCACGAATTCTGCAAAAGCCAAGAACCCTACAGTAAAATTCAAGTCCAGCCTCCTTTGGAGTAGGCAGAATTTTGTTTTATAAAGATACAGAAGATACAAGATAAAGCAGTGGCTGAAAGACATGCATGTGAGTTCACCACTTATTCCTTTGAGAGTTAACATTTCCTGGCTAGTACTAATCAAACAATGCAAAAAAAAAAAAAAAAAAGAGTAATGTATTTTAGAAAATAGCAATAAAATTGTATATTGCATTGCATTATAGTGTATTTTTCTATATGCAAGCAATGGCATAGGTATGGAGTGTACACATCCTGCGAGAGAGCTATGGGCTGGAAAACCTTGGGAGAAAGGCAGGGAGAGGTCAGCAGCAGCTGAAGAAAAATGAGACTTGGTTCATTCCTTATACCAGCATGCAATGACAGTTTGTAAGAAGGGCTATGACTGGCTTTACATCATGTGTCAACTTCCCTGTCCGCTCAGTGTTTATTGGTGTCAAAATCTTATTGTTCAGACTGTCAGACAACTCAACATGACTTTAAAGGGTTCGGGCATTGTATTCCAATGCAATTCCAGCTGATTTAAGTCAGGGAGTTGCAGCACCTCTGATTCCCCAACCTGTTGTCTCCCCAACTCTTACACCTGCATTCATGAAACCAAGGAGCCAGACCAGTGAGCTGATCTACTCAGCCTATATTTATATAGGTATATATAGTGGGGGCAAACCAGCTATACATTCCATTTTCCAGACAGCTTCCCAAGCACCAGTGGCACCAGAGGGGAACGTGGGAACTACATGACTGCAGGCAGAATATGGGACCCTGGCATCCCTATGGCCAGTTTACATCCTGGTGGAAACACTTCCTGAGACCATGTTCCAACAGAGCTAAATGCAAAAGAGGAAAAGAATATATAACATGCAAGGGCAATATTAGGTACACAAGCAATTATGCTAAGCAGTGTTCATGCCCACTGATCATGCTTGGAGAGGAATTGCTTTCCATCACAGATTATTTTTCAAGGGTGTCTTATTCTTTTCCAGCCATTAACATAGCCATGCTCCTGGTTGTACAATGAGGTCTTTCCATAAGAAACCCCTGCAACAGCTCATGGTTTCTTTGTGCTCTATCTGCATAGAGTGGTAAAGATAAAAGAGTGGTAGTCTTTGATTGCCAATCACACTCAGAGATACAGAAAAAAAGATATTTCTTACATTTAAATTGAACCTCCTATGTTTCAGTTTGTTCCCACTGCCTCTGGTCCTGTCACTGAGCACCACTGAGAAGAGTCTGGCTTTGCCTTCCTACACTGTCTGATCAGGTATTTATACACATTGATCAGATCCCCCCGAGCCTTCCCTTCCTCAAGCTGGACTGAGGTGGTCCAGCTCTCCCAGTCTCTCCCCATTGGAAAGTTGCTTCAACCTCTCAATCATCTTGGTGGCCCTTTTCTGGACTCTCTCTTACCTGTCCCTTTTACTGGGGAGTCCACACCTGGACCCAGCACTCCAGATGTGTTTCACTAGTGCTGAGCAGAGAGGAAGGATTGCCTCCCTCGACTTGCTGGCCTTTTTGCTGCAAGGGCACATTGCTGTCTCATGTTCAAGCTATTATGTACCAGGACACCCAGGTCCCTCTCTGCAGAGCTGCTTTCCAGCTGGTCAGCCTCCAGCATATACTGGGGCATGGGGTTATTCCTTCCCAGGTACAGGACTTCTCATTTCCCATCAAAGCATTAGCATGTAAAAGAATATTAGACATGAAATCACTCATCAGGCTGCATTATGTATCTCAGAATATTAAGTACTTGAGAGGGCAGATGCTGTCTGACCATGTGCAGATAATTTTCATGCTGTTAAATAAGTACAGAGGCAAGTCTCTTTGTGTGTTAAGACTTCTCACCTCTTACAGAAAATGCCAAGAAGAAATCAGAAGAAACTGATAAAATATTGCCTAACCAGTCTGAACTCTATTACTTCCTTACTGTAAATCTGAAGTGGGGGGGAGGGAGGGGGGAAGAAAGAAAAATAGTACTGTGTGACAAAACCCAAGTACAGTTACACTGGTGAAATGTGTGAGAATTGGTGTAATTTTTTAAGAAAAATCAGATTCAATTTTAGATAATTTCCATTTCAGTTTGGTTTTGGTTCGGTTTTCTGGTTTGGCTTTTTTTTTTTTTTTTTTTTCAGAAAGGGAGCTTCAATTTCAACTCTATCTCCATCTATGGTACCTGAATCAGACCCCCACTATAATGTCACCTGTCCCTGCCCTCCCTTTAATCCTTACCCACAAACTCTCAATCAGCTCCTCCTCCATCCCCAGACAGAGCTCCCTGCACTCCAGCTGGTCATTGCACAGAGGGTAACACCCTCTCCTCGTCTGCCCTGCTTGTCCTTCCTAAAGAGCCTGTATCCCTGCATTGCAACACTGCAGCCATAGGATCCATCCCACCATACCACTGTGATGCCAATGAGATCATAGCCCTGTAAGCATGGGCACATCTCTAGGTCCTCTTGTTTATTCCCCATGCTACAATGCACTTAAGCTGGGCTCCCGATGAAGCTGATTTACTGGCTGGAGTGGCTGGAATTCCTTTGTGCTGCTCTCCAGGTGCTCTTCTGCTGACCTGTGATCCTTCTCCAGGTTCTGGGCATCTATTGCTGACACTGGCATCAAACTGGTAAGAGTGGGACAGATTGAGGCTCAGTGCTATAGAGATGTGTAGTGTGCTAGAGATGTGCAAAGAGAACAGATAATACAGACAGGATAAAATGCCTTGAAAGCTTTTCACATTTATGTTGGTTCTTTTACGATGAGCCTTGAAACTCAGCTCTCAGTGCAGCCAGTGTGAAAGGTTTCAGGTTTAATCAGCCTTTTAATATGACAGGCGTGAGAAAGATGTTCGTAACCATAGGGACCCCTTGCAGTGTGGCACTCGTGCCATGAAAACCCACTCCTCCTTCCCTCCTTCTTTCCCCTGGCAATACCCAGCTGCTGATGGGGACACGCTGCAAAATGCTTCCTGCATCACTCCTCAGCCTTGGAGAACTGCAAAAGAAACTAGGGTAACTTTATACAGCAAATTTCTAAGTGCTGTTCCAGAAGCCTGAGTAAAACTTTTCCAGGTCTTTCCATGTCTTCACCCACCTGAAGCCAGAACAGGTAGGTCTGAGCATGGTGGTTTCTTATGGCTCCATGCCCTGTCCTTGGATGAGCCAACAGGTACGGAAAATGTGAATTGTGGTAAAAGCTTTTCCTGCAGTTAGTTCCTACTTCCTTCTCCCATGTAGATCCTTTGGTGTCTTTATTAAAGTTCATCTTTGACTTCACCCTTTCCTTTGGTGAAGAACTACTCTGGTTCACTTTCTTCTTATCTTTCTGTTTCATGACAATTACAAGATACAAATATCCTTCAGACCTTTCTCTTTCTGTCAAATTTAGGTAAAATTGGCCACAGGGATTACCATTTTTTTGTGGTGGAGGCCAAGAGCAACTGACAATTGGACATTTTCTGTATGGACGTTGGATAAAAATGTCTAAAATACCTAATACTCTCAGAAACTCTAAAACTTTACATATGCCAGATTATGGAATTAACTAATTTATATTCTTTAAATAACATTAAGAAAAAAATTCAAGTGCTTCAATTTCCATGTGAAAATACAATTTGTTTTATTTGATGTCTGAAATTTTTGAGTGATGCCGCAATGGCAGGTTCACTTTAAAAGGTTTTTTTTCCCCTTTCTTAACTCAAAATATACAAAGATAGTGTTGTTAGAAACCTTTATCCTTTTAACTTAATCCAGCAGTCAAAACTGCAAATTGCAGTCCAGGTACAAAAACAGAACTGTAGACTGCACAAGTGTTGAGCTTTTTAATCTCTGCAGTGTCACACTCTGGTTCATGTTGCTATTCATTAAACAGGAGCTGTTAATGTTATTTGTTGACAGCAAGAGTTATCACTATTTGACAGTCATTATCCTGCAGCAAGGCTTTTCAGACCTTTTTGGACCCCTTCTCTGTGATTATGCTGTACTAAATGTTTTCTGTTTGCAGTAGCTCATTTATCATTTCAATTGGGAATTACTGCAGAAGCACAATTTCCCACTAAGAGATACTGGTCAGGAAGCAAATTGGAAGTAGTAGTTTTGAATTAAATTTGGTCCATCATGTCTTTCAAATAGGAAAAAAAAAAATTAAATATATTTTCCAGCTAGACTGGTAGTTTCCCTTAACAGTGTATCAAATGTGGCTGGGTTACTTTCACTGATCAGAACTTTTTTGTAAAGACAAGAAGGAAAGGAAGAAAGGCATGGCTCCTGATGCCTGCAAAATTCATCGTTTAAGTATCAGGAGGAAGACAAAAAAAAAAAAAAATTTATCAGGGTGATGGAGAAGGAGGGAACAAGATGATCTAAGGGAGTCTGTGAG
>NW_010109214.1:21105-24684 GCF_000699245.1 Pterocles gutturalis
GTAGCCCTTGGAGTATCACATTATACTGCAAAAATAATAAAAGCCAAAGTTTGAATTTCTAATCCTTTGGAAAAGCATCTTCTCATTCCAAATCAATGTCAAAATATTAAGGTTTTTTTCCTCATCAAAAAGTTCAGAAAAACTCTGAATCAGAAATAGCTAAATATTGTGTTATGAGTCAGTTTGACATTAAATTGGATTATCTGTCATCCCACATGGTCTCACAGGAGTTGTATCATCACCAGCTCATAATCTACTTCATAAGCAGTGCTCAGTGTCAGGACTTCACCTTTCACAATGCACTGACTCTTATGAATCTTCACTTGTTTCAATAAGAAGGCTACTATATGGCATCATGAGCGTTATAATTCGTCTGGGGAACATAGATTACAGACTCTCTGGAGGCACCCAATCTACAGATGTTATGAAATGTCAGTGACAGGAGGAGATCCAGGTTAATGCTGAACTGAAGCTAATATTTCAGATTTGGCAAAAAAGGAGTGCTTAAGTATTCCTATTGGAAATTTTTTTAAATCATCAACATAAAAACATGGTTTTATAGAAAATTTATGTTGTGTAGAAGTTGGTCACCTCTACCTAAAAGAAACAAAACAAAAATTTCCTGGCCATCTCTTGGTGTGATGCAAGTTGATGATTTTAGACTGTGCAGGAGAATGGGAGACAGTTATAAAGAATGACAGAACTTCTTTCCTTTGATTCTGGCAAGAAATAATTGTGTAGAGTCTCTACATGAGGCATTGCCTCAGGAAGGCAGGATCGGCGTTATCAGCTGGACTATTAAAAAAAGTCAGATGGCAGGATGTAAGGCAACATGGCTGGAGTATTCTGATTCTTGATAACTCTGTAACTGGAATGATCTATTTCAGGCTAGATTGCAAACTGATTTAAAGCAGCTAATTCATCCAAGCAATCAATTTATCTGAGCTATGCAGAATCACATCAGCAAAGAACAACTACATATCAAAGCATAATAAAATTGAGGGCATGTTGAGAACCGAGAGTCACTGAGGTGTTGCTTTATGCTTTATCCCCGCTTAACAGAAAAGGCAAAGAAAGATAATCTTCTAATCAGTCCAATAAGAAAATTGGAGATGAGAGGTCTTTTTGTGCTCTTTGATACATTTCTTATGCATTTGCTTTTTCAACACCAGAATTCTTTCTGAAAAATGAGATGATGCTTGGAAAACTTTCAGCAATGTTCTAAGTACAAAAAAATATACCTTACATGTTCTTTTTCTTGCTCATGGGTTGTTTGGTTTTTTTTCTTTTTTTTTTTTCCTTTTGTTTTGGAAAATGCAGAGCAGTCATTTCTCTTTCATTTCACTGCATTCTGTTCTTAGCAATTTCATCCTCTATTGCACCATGTTTCCTATTTGATGTAATAAACTCATCATTTCTTAATCATGCCCCTTGCCTTTATTGTTATGAAAAGGTTGGAACAAGATGCAGGTGAGAAAGAATTAAAGGATAAGAGCACATTTCATGTCACTTGGTGTGGCTAGAAGGAAAATAGGTCTTGTCAAACAAATAAGATTTAATTTTGGCTGAGATTACAGGTGTGATTGATAACTGCTAAAATATAATTGAATAGTGAAGTATTGACATCTAAAATTCTGAGTTAAAAATTATGTCTATATGATCAATGAATTAAAAATCATCCAACTGACAAGCCCCTAAAAGTCAGTAGAGACCATCACTTAGTGTTTCTACTGGAACAGACCAGAAAAGGCTTTCCTGCCTCTGACAATTGTGATGCAAAAAGCAGTAGCATGGTGTGGTAGAAACTGTTACAGAACTAGACAGAACTTCTCAACAGAGAGGACTTTGTCCCTCTCACCCAGTGAATATTTAGCTATATATATAAAGCAAAGAAGAGGTATTGAGAATTACTCCAGTATGATAAGAGATTTCATCTAGGATGTGGGTAATCTGGGTTGAAATCCAATCCTTAGGCTGAATCAAGAAAAAGAGAAATCTGCACTTGGACTTTCTAGATTCCTAAAAGGTGTATTTCTCATTATTCTGGAATGGAATTCTATTATCTTCAGTTTTCATTGCACATTCTTTAACCTGAGAAATCTCTCTGTCAAATTCTCACTGAAACCAGCACAGTCTATGAAGGATTATTAATTCCAATATATTTATATAATCCAGTGAAAAATATCTTTAAAAATAGCAGCCCAGGCCTCCTTTCAACGGAAATTCTGCAGGGTCCGATAACACAGCTGATGCTAATCAGCATCTTCCTTAGTGGTATGGAAATAACATTAAACCACTGCTGATAAAATCTTATCAAATGATGCAAGGGTAAGTGGAATGCTAAATAATAATGAAGAAACACCATTGCACTTGGTAAATTGCTCAGTAAACTGAGCCTATTCAGGGAGGATACATAACACTAAATGTGTAGGAGGGGCAATACATATAGTACAGAAGGAGGGACTATTTTGTGGACACAGGAGCTGTGATCAAGGTTTAGGATTCCCACTGTTTGAGTCAACTACTGCAGTAGAGGGTGGATGCAGACCCTGTTCAGATGGCAAGTGACTGTTTCAGGCTGCGTGTGTGTTTCTGAATGACACCGATTACTAAAGATCTCCCAAATCTAACAGAAAGAGCTGGATACATTCAAATTAGAAGAAGTCCTACATTTGTAACAAGCTAAAAACCAGGGAAATGGTGACTTCATCTTCCCTCACTCTCTTCAAGTCAAGACTTGATGTCTTCAAGAAAAACAATGTTTCAGTCTAACGATTGCCAAAGTTTTATTAGGTAACACTGCTTCTGCGTTCACGATCTCATCTTGGATTCCAATTCTGTACCCTAGGAACCACTGACATAGCTAAAACCAAGTTATTAGCCTTCAACATTTCCAACAAAATGAAATGGATTAGTTTGTAAAATAGAGAAGGTTTGATGAGGTTCAGTTCTTCGAAGTGTATCAGACAATTCAAGTATATCATGTGCTTCAGTAGTCAGCTCAAGTGACAAATGTAGCACCTCAAGCTGCTCCACACGATAGGTACTTTCTCATTACTGGTATGTGTAATTCTGCCATACTCCATCATCATTGTCGACTACATTATGGATCAGTCTTATGGCAAAGTAAAAAATCACTCCAGACAAGCATGCAGTTCCACAGGCTCTGGTGCTGAGGAAGCCTGGTTTCCCATGAACTTTTAGCCAACATCATAGACTTTGGTATGTAAAAAAAATACTAACTCCAGCTGGAAATTCAATCTCCTTCCCACATGGATTGTTCAGTGGCTCCACTGAGTGAGCTCCCAGGGGTGCTTTTGCCTCAGGTATTGCATATGCACGGTACTTTTCCTTCACTTATCCACCTGTTTGTATGAAACTGGATGACTAGCCTGCAGCCTAGTCAAGCAAATTCAAGCCTGTCACACCTCAGTTTTAGATACCTAGTGATGGTGTTTAAGTGCTTGACCACAATAATCAGTGAATGTTTCTGAACACAGCTGTTTCTGGATGCTTTTAGAAGCACTTATTGTCCAACTAACTTTCCTGCCTGTCGTGGTTTTTAAAACCACGGTTACA
>NW_010109215.1:0-14354 GCF_000699245.1 Pterocles gutturalis
AATCCAGGAGGAAGCAGTTAATGACCTGTAATGGTTATAAATACAGGAGGTAGCAAGGACGCTGTAGCTGACTGGTGGAAAACTGAACTCTTCAGGGAGCTAGGTCTCAATATATATACACCATACCCCTGGTATGAGCTAGCTGTTCCTTTTTTTCTGGTAGCTGAGGATCTGCTGGAATCCTGCTAGCACACTACAATAGGCTCCTTGCTTTTAAAGATAGAATGAAGGACTGAATTTACATATTATATTCAATTCTCACATGAAAATATGTCATAGCAAGAAAGTTGTCGGGTTGGCTGTGGTTTGTGTCATAAAGGTCTTGACAGTATTCCAAATGTACTTTTTTACAATATTTCATCCTATTCTCTGTGCACTATTTTAATTAATCCTATGGTTCCCTGTCTTGGAATGTTGTCTGGGAATTACTAACAGGTTCTTATAAAAGTTTTTTATAACATATCCTAGGGGTTCATTGAATGGCCTGAAAGAAACTTTGGCAGCGCTGAAGCTAAGCAGCAAACAGCTACGTGTTACAGAGCCTCACTGCTCATCTACTACCTTATCTGCACCTTCTCTATTCTCCAAAAATTTAAGCAAACCCAAGAGCAATTGGGTCTCAGCAGCACTTAATGCCATTAATTTCAGTGGCTTGATCCATGAGAAGAAAACGTTTCCCACCCAACCTGTACACAGAAGCCAACTTTGTTTTCTCAGAATTAATAAAAACACTGTGCTTAAAAAGAGTGAACACATTTATTCTAAAATATTTTAGTTATAAAAAACTTTATCTTCCAACCTGATCCACAACCAATATAACCAGCAAACCCTTTCCCTCAGCTGCTTATTGCCTCTTTAATAATCTTTCACTTCTTACCTACATAGGAAATTGCCTGGGTAGCTTCAGGAGTTCCGGGTGTGGGAGAGATGTGCATGGCTAATGGACAAAGCCAGAGCTGTAGAGTCACTTGAGCACCCCTGTTTTATATTTCCCAGCAAACTGACTGGGGCCACAGTGCTTCAAGCCTGTTCTCTGCATTAACATGTAACTGTCTAAGCTAAAAAGCAAAGTACAGAAAAAATAGATTGTCATCTCCTTTCCCTCCAAGGGTATGGGGACCACTACCACTTCTTTCTTGTCCCTCTCTGAGCTTCAGTGCTGTCACTGTTGAACACTGCTGGCAGGTCTATAAGGGTCAGCCCTGAACGCTGGCTAAGACTCCAAGTTGGAGTAAAGTTAATCTCTTTCTGAGACATGTGGGTGTCACTGTGCTGCACCCCCTAGTGTGCCTGGCTTTGAGAAGATGTTTGACCAGCGAGGAGCCAGCTAGCATCCAGCTGAGCCTCACAGCTCAAGCTCTGCTCCAGCTCAAAGCATCTGTTCTGCTCCAGATGAGCCGTCCCTCAAAGCAGAACAGCTTTACTCCTGTGACAGTCATCTCAACTGAAGCGCTTACACAGATACACTGCAAGCCAACCTGCTAGTGAATAACAGAGGCAACTGTAATGGATCATTTCATCCCAACTCCCTATTGTCACATGTTTCTGACACATATATGCTTTTAAAAATTGGTCTCAGGCTACCTTATGGGATTCAGGTCCCATTTCAGGTTGTGTCTAGACTCACTATACACAAATAGTAAGACTCTTATTGCCTCTCTCACAAATGTGCATGTCACAAAATGTCTGCTTCCTCCCACAAACCCAAGAAAAACCTCCCAGTCAAAGTGAGAGAACTCACAAATTGAAATGAAATACTGTTTCAGGCTTCAGAACACCTTCACTGAAGAAGTGGGCAGGAGGCAACAGATTCCTTCCTGCTGCTTCTCCAAGATGTCACACTACACTAAATGTATTGCAGTCCTGCATGGTATGGACACAAGGCCACATTTAGTTAACAGTGGAAAATATTATATTCCAAAGACAAAACACATCAGCAAATATTTTGCTGATTTTTGTATTTGAAAGCATTAAGGAAGGTGTAGATTGAAACTCTGAAAGTTTAGACTTACTCTCTGTTCCTCTTCGAACCCCCTGAAATCATAACTACCAACACTGGAGAAATAATTACGAATTTTAAAGGAATAAAAAGTTTCAGAGCCATGATCTTAGCTCTGTATACTGTTGAAAGAAAGCCACTGTTCAAGCGAAGCAGCTCATGTGCATGAAGATTGTCATGTGTGTACATTTTGTAGAATCACAATTTATTGAGACATCCTAGTGAATAAGCATCTCCTGTTAAAATCCTTTTATGCAGCTGTGTGAATGGCTGTTAGCGTGACTGGAGAACAATTCCTCCAGGAGTTATCTTCAGTGTTCTGCAAAACAGAAATGCTATTACAAGAAGATAGTAAAAACATTGTGAGAATGAGTCATTAGACCTAGAGTTGTAGGTGATATGCACTGAGAAACATTTGGATATATTTCTAGAGGGTGCAACATGATTACTGCTGCCTTCCTGAGCAAAAAGATGATTCTTGCAGAATGAGTATAAGAAACTCAAAGTTACTGGTTGTCACATTACTGTAGTTGTCCCACTGGAGTTTTGAAAATACCGAGTATTCTACTCAGTTATATAAAATGCCCTTCAGATGGCAATCTTTAAGAGATTTCAAAGGGAGAGGGGGTTTTTGAAGTCTGTGCTTAGAGATGTGAAAAATGTTTTGCCAGGCAGGTAGACTTGTTGACTTTAGCTACTGGAACTTTTTCAGGTACTGCATGAGTACCTGACTGTGAAACTGTCCCGAACTAATCTGAAATAGCAAAAATGTGTAGCAGAGAAACAAAATAACATATGTGCAACTGATTGACTGCAAAGGGATACCAGGAATACACACAAGTCAGCAATATTAAGAAGGTGGAAGATAGGCTAGATACAAGTGCTTCAGTATGAATGCTCTTCAGCAAGAAGCATTTATGACTAAGACTCACTATATAAAATTCAAATCCCTCTTTTTTTTGTGGGAAGTAATAAATGTCACATACAGAAGTCATATCCCCTTACTCCTACTTACTAGTTTACTACTTCAAAACTTCCACTGGTCTTTTTCACAGCATCGGAACTGGAGCATTCATTGTATTGTTCATCTACTACATCTTTTTAAGTGTTACTGTTTTTCACACTGCCATGCTCTAGAGGAGGCCTGTACTACTTTTTCTTAGATATATGATAATGCATTTTTTTGTATTAAACATATCTTTTACTTGTGTAACCCACTTGAGAAAATAGTTCAGACTGTTTTATAACAATTATTGTGATATTTGCTAGTTTCATCACCACTGATTTACAGATCATTGATGATAGAATTGAGTAGTCTATTACCTATCCTTAAGGAAACACAATAGGAAAAGACCCATTTACTAATGATGGCTGTGAAAGGCAGCTGAATCCAGTCAGCTTCATGATCCAGGGGATTTTTACTGCCCCAGCCCGACAGATGTGAGGATGCTGCTGGAGCTCCATGTCCCAAAGCCCAGTTGCTGACCAGGCTGAGCATGTAAGCCCAGGTGGCACATACACACAACCGAAACCATGGACCGACAGAAAGCAGTGCCCTTACCAGCACCCACATAAGCACAGATGGTGCTCACACAGACATAAACAGCATGGGGAGCCTGATCCCATTACTCCACGACTGCTGATCAGGATTGAAGTTCAGCAGCACTCACATACAAGCACGATGCCAGTCTCTTCAGACACCAGTCCTGGACACTCAGAGTGTGCAGCTGCTGGGCTCCAGGCCCCAGTCTCCCCCAGTCATTGGCATCTGGACCTACCAACACCAGAGGCTCCCAGTCCCACCCCAGCAGCTGGTAGTTAGACCCCTCCTCCTACTCACCAGCTGGTCCAACGTGAAGTTCACTAGCACTCATACAGACAGGCTCAGAACAGAGAGTGCACGTACACATGAGACAGTTAGAAGTAAGAAGTTAGGACAGACCGAGGTGATCAAGTCCAGGGCTTAGATAAGTCCACAAAGCAGCCACCCACTTGACTGGACCCTTTTATCTCATTTTCCCTCTATTTTCTTACATTTTTTCCTCTCCAGCCCACCTTGATCAATCCCTTCTCTTGCCTTTGGTCCTTGCCTTAAACAACCCCAAAGAACCTGGACACATTCCTATAATTGTCTTAAAACATACATTTTACTTAGTCCCTAAATTCTCCCCCTACTTGCCACAGCAAGTCCCATGCCCTTTCAGGCAATTGCTCTCTTCAGTTTGCATGGCCTTCTAGGAAGAGAGTTTTTGACTGATCCCTCTGCATGGGCTTCACGCCAGGGTCAATCAGAAATCTCTCCTTTGATGTTCTTCAGGAAAAATTAGCTGATGCAGGATGCTCTATTTCCACTGATCAGCTCAGCAGAGTTACTCCACCCATTGTTTCTCCCATCCTTACTGGATTTCCCTGTTTAATGTGATTAGCCTTTAGTCAGACATCCTAAAAACTCCTATTTGTAAATGATAGCTACCAAAATTACTGCTGCATTTTGAGGTTTATGTCATGAAGATACTTTTCCAGTTTACTTCTTTTTAGTCCAATGACCTCCAAGGTCACTGTTTTTCTGTCATATTGGTCCTACTCCTTTTTGGGTTTGTTTTTTTTTTTGAGAGAAACTATAAAATTTCCCATCATAAGAACACAGCAACATCTGGAATTTTTTTTTAAAAATATGTTTTTCAGACCAATGAAATCTTATTTCAGTCTATTCTACTGAGTTATGGACTTGTCACAGCTCATAATGTTTTGATTCACAAGGCACAATGGATCCATGTCTGCCCCACATATCAGGCTGAAAAGACAGTATGAAATTATATACTGCAAATGAATTCCAGAAACCTTTTATTTTGAACAAAAAATGTATCAGGATAGACTAATAAGATTGGGCAAAATAGCTTTGAATTGATATATTCTGAGAGATTTTTAAAATATACAGCCTTGTCACATTGTAGAAAAGCAGGAATAGCATGAAAGGCAGGCTACAGTTTAGATTTTGTTGCCCTAAGGTTTTAGCAAATTTTAAGAAAATGAGGTAAGGCTGAATTACAAGCTATGGTGGGTTTTTTTGCTAAGAGCATTAATATACAAAATGGAAAAATATGGAATGCAGATAAACAGAAGGAGATGTTAGTCTGTTCTTCTGCAAAATTAAGCAAATTAATGTCTTTGGACTTATACTTCTATTTTAAAAGATAGCTTTTCCCTGTCCCACTACTCTCCACATTCCTTATCTTTCACTCTTTACCTTTTAAGCCCTTCTCCAGTTTCTATTTAGTACTCTTTTCCTTTTTTTTCTGACACCATCTTCTTCTCCTATTATCCTCACATTGTTTCCTTCTTCCCTCTCCTCCTACATTGCATAGCTAAATGTAGCAGAGCAAGCAGGGAGTTTCCCCTCCCGTACATTTCACGATGGCAGCAAGGCTTGATTCCATGAAGCATCATGCAATACATGGCAAGACAACTGGAAAAATAGTAAAAAACAATCACTGATACCCATCATCCAAGTGCCTGATGACATCCTTTTTTTTGCCTTTCCTGATAGTCTATTCAAAGTTGTTTTCTGAAGCATTTGGACTCTTGTAATTATCTTTGTTTACCTAGAGTAGGGATTTAGCTGAGAAAAAAATTTTCAAAGTTATCCCAAATGTCGAATGGAAGCTGTATGTTTCTCTACCGCTTTAGTGCAAACTGCTGCAGATTCTTTGCCTGCATGCTACACTCTGAGGTTTCTTAGGGATGGGGACTTTTTTCTGCATAAATCCTTCTACACCTGGGGAAAATATCAATAGGAACACTGGACTGATACTCTGGAAGGGGAGCTGCATTACTCGGCCACTTGTGTGCTAGGTAAGTTGTCAACTCATAGTAACTGATCTCTGCCTCAGTTTCCCCATCTGTACCATTGGCATGAGAGTACTTCCTGTCTTTGATGAACTTCCAGATGACAAGCACCATTTTTATAAAAAAGCAGTGACTTATATCTTCTCTAGATCTCCCTTCCTCTACTACCAATTTGCACACCGGTCCAAAATGAAACAAGAGTAGATTAAAGAAGCGAAGCACATGCATACACAAGCAAACAGTATTGTTCATTTTCAAGGAGACCATAAAATCCTGTGATTTTCCCACTGATTCTTAGAAACAGATAAGAAGGTACAGAATTCCTCTAGAAATAGATTAAGAAGTACAAACAAGATATTTTCTATGCAATTTTTAAGCAGAATAGGTCAAAATCATTCAACATCAGAGCTAACCATGTGCTGACCATTGCAGTCCATGTGCTTGTTTACCCATTTTCCCAAATTCTTCAAAGACTGACAGATTTTCAGTTCAGACCAACCCCTTTGTTTATGTATCCCATCTCCACCCAGAAAAGCTCAAATAATTTCATTAGTGATTCCTGTCTCAAACCCTTGTCTTCTGTGTGCTCTCCATAACTCTTGACAATATTGAATTTGAACATACAAGAATTCAGTTTTGCAGCTAGACCGGAGAGAAATGCTTTCTGCATTGCACTAGTTAGCACTGGTGTCAGAGATGCACCTTCTTGCATTTCTTACTTTTACATTGCTTTGCTGCCATTTGCACTCTGAGGCGTCAGCTGAGTTTTATCTGTAGACTTTAACAGCTTCAGTAAATGTTTAGTGTCCAAAAGCCTTTAGCTGCCATGTCCCATATTGTGAAATTAATGCCACACAGCTGAAGACTTATATTGAATTTGTCCTTGTAACATTTCATTGGTCTCCCTCTTATTTTAAGGTCGTGAAACATAGTTTTGGCAATCTGTCATTTGACATATGTACCAGCATAGTTAGCAGATGGCCTAACCTAGATGAGCCTGCTGGAGAATTATTTTTATGCAGAGTATTTAACAGCACCCTCAGATTTTACTGTTCAGGATTTTAACCTGACAGCAACAGACAATGTAGCAGCACACTTCGTTTATTCTCAGTAAGGTAGAGAAGTAAATCCTTTTAAAAGGCAAGCCTGTGGCTATAGAGCATTAGATTTTACTCTGATCTAGCACTATGGCATTACTTGCTTGGAGGGCATCACCTTCCAAAATTAATTTATCGTCTCCTGGCAACCAAACTGTTCCTGCTAGAGTGCCAAAGAGCCTTCTGCAGTGACCTGACAGAGTAAGAGATGCTAATTCTTTTTATTTCCGTCTTGAATTAAGGACAGTGGAAATATTGTAACTACTTCTCCAATTTCTTTTTCTTGCAAAAGAAGTTCCTAAAAGTATCACACTGATTCTACTGTATTGTAATGCATTCCTCCTCTGTCTCTGTATCAAATTATGTCCAATGCAAATATTGTAACTACTTCTCCATTTTCTTTTTCTTGCAAAAGAAATTCCTAAAAGTATCACACTAATTCTACTGTATTGTAATGCATGGAAGGATCTCTTCCTCCTCTGTCTCTGTATCAAATTATGTGATGCAATATCTCTAATTGTATACATCCCTAACTGTATTAAGCTTGTCAGCACCTGCTATGACAAAGGATAAGCCCTCCTAGTTGCTGTCATATTTGCCATCAAACTGGCATTCAACATATGTCCAGGTTTTTTTTATTCAGTACCCACAGGTGTTGATATCACCCAACTGATCAGAATCATGGTAAGAAAGCATATCAGGTCTCCAGTAGACCTGGAAGGCCATATAAAGTTGCTGTTGATGACAGAGGCAGATGATCCCAGCAATCAGAATCTCCAACCTATTGGTAAGAAAGCACATCAGGTCTCCAGTAGACCTGGAAGGCCATATAAAGTTGCTGTTGATGACAGAGGCAGATGATCCCAGCAAGAGAGAAGCAGCTTCCCTGCTGATTCTCTTGAGGGTGCTTTTGAAACACTGCTGGCCTTTTGTTTGGTCATTTTGGATAACCCTCTGTGTTGTGTTCTTCTAACTAGTAGCAGCTGCAACATGAAATGCAAAGGATAGTGAAGCCTTTCTGCTGCTGTACAAAGTCTTAGAGAACAAATCAAACTGATTAATATGCCCGTAGTGCTTAGTTACATAATTTTGTTTCATTACCAAGAGAGAGACTTGTGGCTTTTTAACAGTCTCACAGGCCCGAACCTTGAATATTTTTATTGTGTTGGTAAAAAGGGGAAAATTGCAAAACTTTTTCTACAACAGAAATTTAAAACATGCACAAAATGCACAAAAACCTAAGTAGCCAATATAACCTAGACAAAAGCCAGAATTACTGGAACTGAGCAAGTGGTTAACACAATTTTCTGAGAACAGAGTTGTAGAGCTCATACCCTGAGGCTATGCTATATATCACAGCAGCCAGAGATAAGGTGCTACGGATCAGAATAAAATTCTCAATATCAATATTAAACTTTTCTCTGTTTATCTCTCATGTATAAAAATAGCAGTGGCTCCCAGGGCTGACTTAATAGCTCTGTTGAAGGACTGTTCTCACTTTCCAACAATGCTATTAATATAGAAGACATTAAATTCTATTGCTAAGTAACTGAATGTACATCAGCTGAAAATATAACGCCTCTGTGATAGAGGAAATAAACATCAAAATACATATAGGAGTGTGATAGAACTAAGTATATGATTTAACAAATATTTTCCATAAAGGTAAATCTACTAAAAGGCCCAGAAGGACATTTGTATAACTTGCCTTCACGAGTTCATTATCAAACCCCAATCTGTTTTGCTAAGCTTCCTTTGCTTTTGAAGTAAACAAATGAACTGACAAAACACATGCAAATCCTAAGGATCTTTGAAAGCCCAGTTCTTTTTAGGGGCCGATATACTGATTATAAACTCCAGTGTATCTGAAAATATTAGCTTGCAACATGAGTAGGAAATTGTCGTCTTGCTAACCTTGATGAATTCCCTGGGGAATCCAATTTGGAGACTGAGAACAGCTTCAGGGATCTGTTTGCACACAGAAAATTTGAAGCCTTAATATTATATTTACTTTAACAATGTCATCATTAAGCACAAGCAAGAACATTTATAAGGAACAGCCATTGTTACTTGATTAGTATGGTATATGTGGTCGCCAAAATTCCAGTTTAGAAACCCTTCATAGTGCACAAAGGCATTATCCAGGTCTGGGTGAGGCTGCACATCCACACAAAGCAGGGTCAGAAACATGCACAGGCTTGTATTCTAACTGCTGGGCTCCAAGCAGGAACAGGAGGAAGCAGGCAGTTAGGGTAGCATGAAATGCCAAAATGGCTATTTCCTATCAACTCTAAGGGAAAGGTAGCAGTTCACCAGCCAGACCATGCTGACCTAGAATAGCCAGTAAAAGGTTACTGAGATAGCCATTGCTCAGTACAATGTAAAATATGACATACTTTTTGGTGCATTGTTTACATGACTATGCTGCAAGAGGTTGCCTTCTTCCACCAGTGACCCCAGCCAGCATGGTATGTACCATTACCACCACGCAGTGTGGTAATGCAGTGAAATACCTGACCAGGCAGGCATGGCCGGAATGCATCCATACCACAGAGAGAAACATGTAAGCCCCATCCATGCTGGTGAGCTCACCAGCAGTCCGCCTGTGTTCAAATATGACTTAAGGTAGATCTGAGCTCAGAAACAGACTGAGGACCTCCATTTAAAATACAGTACAGAAATGGAATGTGCTTTATTTCCTTAATATGAAGATTTTCCCACTAAGGCAGCCACAAAGTTAGATGATACATATATATAACTGTCTGTCTTTGATATGTGTCCCAAGATCACCTCCATTTGCAAAATTGTCACTCACAGAAACAGATTAATCACTTGAGCACCAAATCTTTGGAAAGCCACACGAAGCCTTTTAAAAGACGAGCTGTTCTAATTTTTTGTTAGTAGTTAAAAGTGAATCTGGAGATATGAATACTACAACCATCTATTACCTGCAGTTGTCAAGGTAACAGCTGCTTTTGGATTAATGCCCAGAAGATAGTTTGTCTTTCATCACAAACACTACAAACATGTGTTAGTCAGCTGGCTACTCGCCAGTCCTTTCTTGTTGCTTTTCCCAGGATAGTTATTCTATTAGCTTTTCAAGAGCAATATCATACTAGCCCCAGATCAGGAGGGATTTTTTTTTTTTTAATCGCATGTTTATACATTACTTATTTATTTATTCTTCAACAGGCATATAACTATTGCCAATTCACCTCTCAATTCCTCATCCAGAATGGTTCATTTCTCTTCCAAGACAAAGATATCATCTCTCTAATTTAATTCTGTGAAAATACATCGCTTCTCTCTATCTGGAGAAATTTCAATGAACTTCTGTATTTCTGTATTCTTTTTTTTGTTTACACATTGTATACCCCTAAAAGAGGGTATTAGATCTTTTCTTAAAGCAGGGCAGATTTTCCCCAAGAAAGAATTTCTGACACTAAGAAATTAGACTTGTTTATAGGATTTTCCAAGGATCCTACAGGACATAGCCCTGAAGACTGAACAGAGAGTTAGAGGAAATTGCCTTGGAAACAATGAAATAATTTCTGTATAAATATTAAAAGGACACCTCTGGTTCACAGACTTTGGTGTGCATAATGGAAAATCATTCTTCAGACATATTGGCAGTTGGTGTGAACTCTGCTGACAAAAAGCAGTCTCTAGGGACTTCAGTGCATTTGTTATAGGAATCTGAAAATATGCTCATTTTCTTCTCTTTATTTTATTTCTCTCCTGTAAAGATTCTCTATTAGTCTCAAACAGCACTGTCATTTTGCACCTTAAAAATTGTCAGTGCTAATCAATGATGCAATCCAGCATCCCTGTGACCTTGCTTGTTGTTACACTGCCTCAAAAGAACTCACTAGACTTGATCTATATACACTATCACCCAATGTCAGTCCCAAAGTAACCAAACACCAAAATTATTTTCTAAGAATGTAGGCAGTAGAAATACATTAACATCTGTAAGCCAAAACAAAAGGTGCTAAAGGAGTATTTTTGACAAGAAAATTCCAATCATGGGAAATATCAAACTTGGCACATACATATGGCATTTTTTTCCTCTTCTGGGAAAGCATCATGCAGTAATTGCTCCTTTCAATACCCAGCTGAAAAAAAGTATGTGTTCAGGGATTCTGCCATTTAGTCTTGTTGTCATTCCACACTTGGACCATCCTGTGTAAGGTGAAATACTGAATTCACCTACCAGTTACTGGCTGTCTGTTTCAGAGTCAAAATTTCTATGACTAATGTCAGGTCTGTAGTGTAAGACCTTCCACTGAATGCCTGAAAATATCTCATGTAATCCCCCTAAATAACCACAGCAAAAGATGGGCTATCACTTGTATTCTTAAGATGCAAAACAGTGCTCTCAAAGATTCTGTTCTCCTTCTCCTTATGAATGAAAACGAAAGCCGAACCTGCAAGTATACTTTTTTTTTTTTTAATCTAATTGCTCAGATGAGCTCTTATAGATTGGACAGACCTCATTTCTCTTTCCTGCTACTCAGGCAATTCATGTTGACATGAATTTATGTAAAAGAAGGCAACAATTACAAAGTCCCTAATATGCATAAAATTAATTGATCTTTTTTATCATTAATCATGTTAATGTGATGTCTAACATCAACTTGAAAGGATGATACTTATCTCTGAGGATATAAACGCCTTATTTGTAAACAATATTGAGTAAATCTTAGTGACACACTGACAACTTTATGA
Organism: Pterocles gutturalis; assembly: GCF_000699245.1. Classification (NCBI taxonomy): domain Eukaryota; kingdom Metazoa; phylum Chordata; class Aves; order Pterocliformes; family Pteroclidae; genus Pterocles; species Pterocles gutturalis. The sequence continues at coordinate 11,671 of NW_010109215.1, forward strand.
AAATCATATCAGATTCTAATGAATTAAATGTGAGGATATGGCATCAATACTTCTAATGGTTATTAGCTATTTCTATCTATTTCTAGAAGACAATTAATGATCTTCTCTTTTACATTTCTTTAAAGTCGATGTTAAACAACAAACCTTGAGGAAGCTGATTAGATCAGAAAACTCACAGGATTAATTTCAGACTACAATAGAAGGAATGGGGAATGTTTTAGGTGTCCTAAAGGTCAATTTCCTTGGGAATTTAACCTTAATAGCCTAGTTCACCATTCTGTTGTAACCCTTCCATGTAGATTACCTTGGAGTACACTAAACAGAGTAAGCTACCTCACACAGTGGCATTTTTAGTTATTTATTCTGAGAGTTAACACTTTCTCACAAAGATCATATTGTTCCAACAGGAACACAACCTCTGAATATAAGAACACTGCAACATCCAAGCTATCCTGCTGTGCTGAGGTACGTGCAGGCTTATAATGTTGGGCTCTGATTTTATCAAGAAACAACTCATTTACCACCTTGTAGATCATTATAAGAGGATCTTCCATTTTCAAGACAGCCTTCATTGTTAAACAGATATTCAGATACTGCAGTTATGAGTTCTGCCTAAACATCTAGTTAAATAATATTTCATTCCTTTTATGCTAGCTTATCATGAAGAGAAAATTCTTCTTCATTTCCTGCATTTGAAATAACAACTCTATGCTCACAGCTGTTTTATCTGGAGCACTGAGGAGAAAAAAGCAGCCAATTTCTTATCATCAAATTTACATGACTTCTGAATATGCCTCTGGGTGATGCATTTAACAAAACAAGGACAAGTATAGTATTATTCTTCACAGGACATTCCTCATTAAGCTAGTTGAAATAAATCAAGTACTGACATGAGCTACATTGCACAAGACAGTGCCCCTTTAAAACTGGAAAACAGGTGCTTAGCCATAAATTGGGTCTTCAATGTATTAGCTCGCTGTCATTGAAAAGGTCTACCCAGGTCTGGAAGTTTCTTGCTATTGAATAGGTACAGTAACTTCACAAGCTACACCTATCACAGAAAAGCAGTTATGCTGACACTGGCCATAGTCACATATTATTGAAAGTAAGAGTAAAGAGGAGTCACATCACCTAGAAGTGCAGACAAAGAGCTGATGTTTCTTTTAAATCCAGGCCTGTCTATAGTACCACATATTTACATTGTACTCCCAAACTAATTACATATTCTCCTTACAAAAGAGAATAGTCACAGGTTGGGGAAAAAGGGGAATGCTTTAAAAAAGAAACAGAATATTAACTACCAAAAGAGAGAGCGCAAAATGAGTTCTCACAAGAAGACATGATCCCTGGACAAGTAGTGAGTGCTTCAAGGGGGATTTGAAGAGCAGAGAGGTGAGTAAACCTTGGAAAGGAAGTTGGAGGAAAACTCTTCTAAGGATTAAACACAGCATACCAGGAGATAAAAAGCCAAGATCACTAAAAAAAGAGATGGAATAAGCACACCAACTATGACGAAATACAGCCCTATGCGATTACCCTGATTAGAGTAGGGATGATGTCTACACCACAGAGCATGCCTTTATCTGAATCCCAGGATCTGCCTGGGCTGGTAACAGGTTCCCCTGCACAAATGACTATAACCTCACTGTTTCTGCGCCATGAGGACACCCCATGGTCTTTTGCACTGCAGTGCTCAAGTGTCTTACCTGGTAAGTTAAGTCAGCGATATTTGAGATATTGCTGAATAATAAGATATAATGAGAATAAAAACAATGAGAACTTATTTACCCACCTAGAAAAAATACAAGAAGGTTGTTGGAAGATTTGCAGATTTTTAGGTAAGATGAGCATGTTTTAGCCTGAGCCAACAAACTGCTTTGTATAGTCCAGCTGGAGTCTTTTAAACAATACTGCGGTTATTTTAAGGTAGACAAGACCTTAAAAAAGGGACACAGTCATAGAATCAACAGCTTGTGACAGTAAGGACACAGAATGACATATGCGTATACAAAAATATTTTATTAACTGTTATTTACAGACAATCTTTTTACCATTATTGCTTATTTATTATCATTAGTTTTTAATTAACATATATTTGCTTCCTTTTTCTGATCTTTATGAATAGTGTGCTGCCCATCTCAAATTGAATTTTCCATCACAGTGCCTATGATCTTAGAGATTTCCTGTAACTAAAGAAGAAGAAACAGAGCCCACAGGATGAGATCCTAACAGCACTGCATTTGCCTACTCATTTCAGAGGAAGGTCAACCTTTTGCATTTGTCTGAATGACAGTTCCTAAAACACTAAATACAGCCTTAAAGAGCAGAGGGTGGATGAAAACTTTGACTCTACCTGCCATCAAGCCTCCCCAGGTTGGTTGACTCCATCCTTGGCTGCCAGCTGAATGCTGGACAACAGCTACAGTATGCAAGCAGGGACTTCATGCAAACCTTACAGGAACTACGTAGGTCAATCTTGCTAAGCAATATGACAATTGCACAAATATAATATTTCCTTCCACTCTACTCTGGACATATAAAAAGGATATTACGTAGTGCAAAAGATGCTAAAAACACACAGGTAATTTCATTGCTCAGTTGCTTGCTACATGAGACCTGCATGGTTAAACACGGACCTGCTGGGCAAACTTAAGTGTCAAAGGAGGGTCTACAGATCATGGAAG
>NW_010109216.1:0-22930 GCF_000699245.1 Pterocles gutturalis
TTATTATATTATTAATTATTATTATAAATTTCTAGAATGCCTAATTTGGTATGTCTTCAGATCAGAGCCACTTCTGATTAGGCAGATTTATTCTTTCAAGTTATTGTATCAAAAATTAACATCTGCCGTACACATCAGGACCTACAAATGGAATATTTTAGAAATCAGAAAAGCAGAATAACATAAGAACAAATTGACTGGATTAACACAGAAGTCTACACAGGCAAGTATCATACTTTGGAAGCAGCATTTCCAATAACATAGATGTTTGAGGAAGCACATAAAAGGACATATAGAGCAATACTTTCTGGTGATACTCTGCACACCACTGGTTTCCAGATCATGGGTTTTTGAATAACAGGTGATACCAGCCTCGTGAACTATATCGTCTGGATTTTTCTTCTATTAATTCTAAATGGGTTTCAGCTTGTATAAACTTCTAATTTGCACTGTGCCTTACGAAACAGTACACCAGAGTGCACTGTCTGAAGCAGCATTGCTCTTCTTTGTTTTGAACTTGACACTTTTAACAGGTCCCAAAATATTTATCTCCACACTGAAAAGCTTAGGTTATTTAATAGTTTACCTTATTTAAGCCATATACTCTTTTAACTGGTTTCAATTCTGCTGTCTCCCTTCTGAAAACCTGGAATAGGATATGGTACTGCTTGCCTTACTACTTAGTCTATCAGTTTACTGCGTTCTAACTAGTGGCATCCTGATGTTCTCTGTATTTCTGCAACAGCTCTTACTATTTTATTTATTTTCTTAAATGGTGCTAACCTGATATTCTCATAGATATGCCTGTTATAAAGCCAAGATCTCATTCTTGAATAACAATATTTATCTTATATATACATTTCTATCCAAAAGATTAAGGTTACTTTCCCACCTCACATTCTTCTTCAGACCTCCGTATTACACCCTCCCCTTTGTGAAAATTAACCATGTCTCCTGTCTTTGAACCTGTTATCTTATCTGTGCCTTTGCCTGTAGGATCTCCTATGTAGAGTGATTCATTTGAAGAATTTCAGCAATTCTATAAGGAATCCCTTTTTACAAAAGACAGATTTGTTCTCCAATATGGTTTATTTACGTATCCATTATTTAAAATTTTTTTGAATACTTTCTATCAGTCTCCCTCACTGATGCTTGCATTCTCCAAACAACCTCTACAGGCGCCACAAATGAAAACAAACATGCAGAAAGAGTAAAATAACAGTCTAGACTTTGACTTGTTATACAACACAAAGCAAAATATACGATAAGTGTGATGTGCTTTGGTATCTCTGCCACAGGAAACCGGAGGATGTATTACAATTGTGAAAACACCCTTCAGACACTCTACCCTTGCTTCTTTTTCGCTCTCTAGACAAGAGACTTTAGACATGTAATAATAGTAGAATTTGTAATTTCTTTACAATTCTTTGAATAAGGAGTGAAAAAAAAGCTCATTATTTTCTCCTCATTTATTTTGAAATAGACTAGTGAGGTAGGATGCCATCAAGGCTGTACAACTAAAGCTTCAGATATTAGTATGAGACTGATATTTGTACTTGGATTACTCATAAAATAAGTGAAATCTAAATCATAGGTCCTTATTAAAATGAGTTTGTTTTATTTTGGGTACTTATTTAGTGAGGATTATATTTAACACACATTATAGGCTATAATAATTCTTTCTGAACAATAAAAAAACAGTAAATGTTCACTAAAGATAAGCAATTGCCTCAACACTAGTCATGAGACATTTGCTTTCTACAAACAGAATATGGAACTAGCTAGTAACATATTTCTCTGAAATTGAAAAAAATGTCTTTCACAGCTCCTTAGGAACAGACTTTTAAAAACAGGGGAGAAGAACATGGTATGAGAAAGGTGCTAAAAACAGTTGGGAAAATCTCAGAGACATCCTACTGTTTACTTAAAAAAAAACATTTTGCAGACTTAAATTCAAAGCAATTTGGGTTCAAAAAGGACATGCGAAAGCACAGTAAAAAGATATTACATATAAAAGGAGAAAGTAATATCCATTTATTCATCTTAGCTACCACTCAACATATTTCAGCAACTATGAAGTTTAAAAGGTCAAAGATATCAACGTCAAATATGAACATACACTATTAAGGGGATTTATAAGCATATTAAGGATTAAAATAAAACAAAAATGTATAGTCAAGGATATCCAATATTTCATTTTGTTTGTGAAACTAAAAAGGGGACTACATGCATTTCTTATCTCTGATTTTGGAAAGTAAGTAGCTACAACTAGCTTCAAAGAATCAGAGTTGGGGTACTTTAAGATTAAAATATTCCAGAAAACTAGAGCCCAGGAGAATTTATCTCAAGCTGGGAAATAGACCTTATTTAAGAAATTTCTGTAACCTCAAAAGCATGAAAATACTAAAAGTAAGAAATGGAAATCGATCTGGTTACTTGTCTAACAAATTTTGGTTTTGATTTTGTTTTCTTTTTGAAAGAACTAAGTCAGCCCATAGATGTGAGTGTTGATAAAGTATATCCACATTTTTCCAAGGCAGTTAGTTTAGTTCCTCATATGTAACTCTCAGTTCTCATTTAAATTGAAAAATTAAAAAAAAAAAAAATAAAAAGTTCATCGATGGTTTAAGAACTGGTTCATTGGTGAAGCTAAATGTTACTAGGGAAGCATCAAGCATTTGTGAGGAAACCCACATCTAGTACATTTCTGTAGAGATTGGCTCATGGTCCAATGTCACTGAATGCTTGCACGACCAGTTTAGAGGATGAGAAATTATTTCCTGAAGTATGGCAGATCAATGAGGGAGTCAGCCCAGAGAGAGAAGATTTGAATGATTCTTCTGGAAAGTGACCACTTACACGATTGTGTTAAAACATGCTAAAAGATAACAGAAACATAAGACTTTGTGCAAAGCACTAAGTTTCACAGATAAACCACAACAAAAGGAAATGCAATATTTCTGTTATAAAAAGAAGTCAGGTATGACCCCTGGATGTATAGAAAAAATAATATAATATAGAGACTAGGAAACGACATCACTCCACAGTGCTAAAATTGCCTTATGATCTCTCTTACATCTTGTTGTTTAAATTTATGCTCTACAGCATCAAATATGATCAGCTATGCAATTGCTTACAAAGCACACCACTACAAGACCTCATGATTCAGTGGTACATTGGTACCTCATTGTTTCTGTCCCTAGAATGAATTCACATTTTTTAAAACCATGTTGTTTATTCTAATTTAGATTTTTAGGCTTAACAAATTGGTAAATGTATTTAAAGCAATGACCCATTACACACCACAAGCCATAATAATTAATCTAATGATCCATTCTGGCCTTGGATGCTACAAAGTATTACATATTCTAAGTGACTAAAATAATAACTAACACAAATAATATACATCCCTACAAAGTTCAACAAAATATTGAAATCCCACTTGTAGTTTGTTCTAACCACTGTAGGAGCTGTCAAAATCACTCAAACACAACAATACAAAGCCTGATAGAAGCAGAATTTTTATATAAAGTATAGACTTGTTTGCATGGGGATTTTATTGATTTTTAAAGTAATATCAAATGAAATATCACTATTTGCAATACCTAACATGAATTAAGTAGCCCCTCAGAAGTGCCTCTTCAAAGGGCTTTAGAATTAACCACTCTGTGGATTTATCTCCAACCTGAGGCAGAACAATGAGAAATATACAATCCAGTTTCCATTAAAAAGGAAGACTGGTTTACATTCAACTAAAGCTGCTTGATACAAAATACTTCATACATTCAATTTTCTCTTATAGTTTACTCATGTTCCTCCAGGGAGCGTCTTGGGAGAACACAACTTGTGGGGAGCAGATTTTAAATTGAAAAAGTAATCTTCAGCAACAAGACTCTTGTTGGGGTGAGATAGACAGGACAGGGAAAGAAGTCACTCTTCCATGACTTAATATGACATCCATTCTAATTTGGGGGAAAAAATGCAGATATTTTATTGTGGGAACAGGATGGATGCTGATGGGTAACAACAGCTGAATTTCTGACACAAAAAAAATGGTCCAGGGAAGACAGAAGTACAAGCTATTCATGAAACTCCACGGTGGGGATTATTATTGCTTACAATACATTAAAAAAATTAAAACATGGGTTTCTTAAAGGCCAGGACTACATTTATTCCAAAATAATTCAAGATTCTAAAAATGTAAAATGCAAAGCAAGTGTAAGGAAAGGTAGATCACGCATCTTTGGTTATCTTTTTTACATCTTTTCTTTTACAGGCATTAATCCTGATTGCTGAAAGATATCTGAATACAGATTCCAACCCATCAATAAAAAATGACTTTATGAAGGGAACAAAAGATCAAGAATTAGAGGTATAATACTTAGGCAGATGCACCCGTTTGACAGTGTAGCTCACTTATGACTGCATTTCAGCAGAACTAGCTAAGGATTAGGTGGATTTTTTAGGACAGAAATTATTTTCTTAAAACATTAATCACAGCTTAATGTTTGGTTGAATGAGAATTTGAAAGCACTTTGACTATTGCCATTTTGAATTTTTACTTCTTTTTTTTTTTCATTGTCAACGTTTTTTGACAAATCAATAAATGCATCTTAAGAAACTGGAAGGTTTTACTAATCATTGTCATCACCACAAGTTTTCATCTGAAATTCACTTTCCCTGGTTTTTGAATGGAAAATTAAACTTACTCTGCAGACCACAAACAAGAGTCTAGGAAACTTGCTTTTTTTTTTTTTTTTCAGTGTGCATAATTTACCTTGTTGATATTTTAGTCCATATAAGTGCATCGTTTTTTTCTCAGACATTTACCTAAAAACATTGCAGGAATTTCTTTGGGAAGTTGGATTATTACCGGAGCTGTAAGAACGACTCATAGGAAATTAAGTAAAATTCAGTCTATATTATCTTTCATCCCCATACCAACAAAATAAGCCTTGACATATCCTTTAGTTTGTGCTCAGGTTGAAAAGTCCAAATTTTATTCAAGAAAAAATGAAAAACTTATATTTATTTTTAAACATGTATAGCACAAATAATACATTAAATTTTCTCTTTGTATAATAAAAATAATAATCTGAAAACAAAAACTTTTCAGGTTAACAAGACCCACTGTATACCAGACTGTTTTTTTTTCAAGAGTTTCTGTTTTTCAAGTAAAACTTCAATAAAAACTTAACTAGACCTCCATCAATTCAGCATCTTATGATACAGTGTAAGTTCTAGTTTTAAAGTCAACCTAAAATGGAATTTCAAAGGATATGTAAGGAAGTTACACTCATCCATTCAGTTCTTCTTAATTTTAATTTTGTTAGATTTGGGGATTTATTACTCAGTGTGATATTCTAGAAACCCAAATAAATAAACATGCTACAGATGGAGAGGAGAAAAAAAGAGCAAACAGAGAAACAACCAAAACCAAAGAACCTACAACATATTTCTTTCTCAAAACAAACAGAAACCAGAGCAAGAAGACTGTCTTTGATTAATTTTCTATGGAGAACAGGTAATTTTATTATGTTGCACACTCTACAAGTTGTTTCAACAGTAAAATGCAATTTAGTTTTACTACCAATAGGCTGTACAGTCTCTTAAACAATGGTCATCTTACAAATAATACGTATTGCTTGTCATGAGGAAATTTCAATCAGTAAAAGATTATGTTGTGAAAATGGTCATTGTTGCTCAGCTACAAAAAACACAGGTAGAAATCAAAACAGCCACAGGAAGCAGATGACCAGAACAAAGAGTTTCTGGTTTTCATGATACGTATTTAGGGAGAATACTTTAATAGTGACATTGTTTGTTTGTTGAAAAGTATTTAGAAGAAGGTTTTGGATTTAGACTGCCTCACTTTCAAGATGAAACAGTTCAGGTTTTCAAAACTACTGTATTGGTTAACCTACAATTTTGAACTATTTCTGTAAGATTGAAGAAAACAAATAATAAAAAAGAAAAAACAAGCAAGCAAAAAAATCTGAATCTGAGAACAAAACAGGTGTTGCTTTCATTTAAACAGCTTTATGACCAAAACAACAGTACTTTGTGAGCAGAGGGAGGTCTGTAATGTGTAACGGTGTGGGCATATGCAGCATATGAATGAACTACACCACATCTGCTGAACAGGTGCAACAATGGGACAATTCTGAAATCCAGCAGTAGTCAAGCTTAAGACATCTTATCCAATTCAGTACATGTTCCCTTGTGGATGTGGATGCTATTCATTACCATAATGTGTAATTAAGGAATGGTATACAGTTTTACCTTTCTGCTATTTTTAACTTGCTTTCCCTGCACCTGAAAAATAAACCTCCCAGTTTTTAATCATTGACAAAGACTTATTTATCATCAGAAGCAAAATGGAATGACACAGCCTCAAACACAGAGTGAGTGCTGAACAGCAGAACCAAGCATTTGTGTCTGCTGCTTCTGTTGTGAAAGAACCTTGGAGATGTATGTCTAGGTAGAATCAGATAGGAACTTCTGGTTCCTGCAGCCACACAGCCAAACGACTTTGAAATTAGATTACCTTAATAGGGAGTGTACCTGCACAAATCTATCAAGAGAAACAATCTTCATCCACCACACACACACACACACACTTGAAACAGAAATAAAACAGCTGTCAATTTCCCACTAAATTAAAAAAAAAAAAAAAAGGAAATAAGGGAAGTAGTGTTTCTTGGCATTATTCATTGTTTTCTAGGTGAGAACAATTGCTTGTCCTCTACCACACAATTGTAAAATCGAGACTTTTGAATGCAAAAAGGCTGAATATAAGGGCTTAAGAAGAGGATGTATTTATTTAGTACTAGCACAGACAGAACTTTATATCCCAGGTTGTTTACACTCCAAACAGGGTTTCAGAGATCCCATCTGTATTAATGGTAAGAACTGCAGATGGTCAGTCAGTCGGGGGAAAAGAAGTAAAGGTAATGAAGGAGGTGGAAACTGGTATTTCCTCAGTACCAAACAATCTTTGTTTCTTCCAGTTGAGCCTGGTCTCTCACACCTACATTAAGAATTATTCCACTATGGTAATCTTTCTTTTCGCTAATATTGATTAAGCACATCATATTAAACCAAACACAATCAGTTACTTAAAGATCCTGTGTAGAAGAAATGACAGCAGTCAAGAATTCACATGTAAGGCAGCCAGCATCACTCACCAAACAGTATCATTCACAGCTACATTGTCATTCCTTATGGTTGCTTTATAAAGCATCTTGGTGACTTGTTTGACAGCAAGTGCAACTTGCTTTGTCACTTCAGTGGACCGGTTTCTAAAATACCATTCTGTACCTAAATAACTAGTTGAAAAGTAAGATTTAATGTTTGGCTGTCTGCCAGCTCCAATGTTATCACAAACACTGTATCATTGTCTGCCTTCAGAAGGAGCAAGGTTTTTCAGTATGTTTGGGGTTTTTTGCTAACCAGGACCATGAAAGCTAGCTAACAGTGCTTCTCTCAAATGGTGGGGTTCAGCATCAGCAGAATTCACTTTCTACTAGAACTTCACTATAGCTTGAAGCAGTTTGTTGAAACAATGGATTTGTTTTACAAAAAGGCTGAGTTTTTGGATTGCACGATGTTTGGGATATTATCATGCAGAGGCAGTGATGACTATCACTTGTGAGAATTATCTATGGGACATCTCAGTCTAAAACTTATGCATGTTTCCACGAAAGAGAGTTTTAATCCTTCCAGGTTTAATTTAAGAACTGGCTCATATAAGACTAAGACTAACCTCAGACGTCAAATAAAAGTCAGCAGTAAGCTCCAGTTTGGTAAACTAATATCTGTAGACCTAAAGGCAGGTGAAAGTCATCAGCATTGAGCAATGGGCCAGCATGCTGGCAGGGACAGGAATTTGTTCGCATGTCACTGGCTGCATCTGATGATTCACTGCACTTCTCCAGCTGACTGACTCTGACAGAATCCTGAACAAATTTTTACATCTCAGATGAAAATGTGTCATAATAGATCATGCACAGCCTGATTTCAAATAATTCATTTTTTTATTTCATACTTTAGTATCTGATATAAGCAAGAATTTAATATACACAGATATGAGAGATATGTGTTAACCTTGTTTTATTGAATTTTTTATATTTGCATGTGTCTCTGTGTGTTTGTGAGTTGGAATGGTGGGACAGAGAGAATCTATTTTCTGAAAAGTTTTACAATGGAAAACATGAGAATTTTCAGCAACCTTGAATCTAAAAAGCAATGAAATGTATAGAAAACTCTCTCTTCAAAGTAATAAAAATTAATATTGTTTTCATGAGTAGTTCTTACTATTCCCTTCTTTTTTTAACTTCCTTTTTTCCCCCATTATACTGATTTTTTTCAACCCCATTGTATTCAATAGTTTTAATGTATACGTACTTTTGGTTCAGGAAGGTATGCAGGCTTATCTGTTACTCACACAATATTAATCCTTTTTTTTCCCATTAAGCAAAGCTAGTTTGAAAGTGTCAGATGTTGAGCTTGCCTTAAAGAAAACTCTCAGAAAAAAAGGGAAAACAAACCTTCTACAACATGAAGACGGCAAAGAACGAGAAAAAAAAAAGGCAGAAAAATATATCAGTTCTACCTAATAAATAAAATGAATAAAATACAAAAAAGGTTCCATAGAAATAATTTTCCTAATTATAGCAGAATTATATAGGATCGTATCCGATTGAACTATTTCTATCAGCAATTGCAGAAGATTAGTAAGATCTGAGAAAGTGAGATGAAGTTCCAGTTTCACACAAAAGCCGTCTGTAAAAACTACAGCACTACTACTAAAACAGGAACTAAACAGCAAGACAGATCAGCATGAAGATCTGTCTACAGCTATACAACTTGACCTCCTGGTGGATAATTTACATCAGATTTAGACAGCCAATCCATATTTATTATTTCAAATAAAAACAGAGTTTATCAGAACACAAGTGGAACAAAGAGTAACTGAAAGGATTGAATGTAACTGGAAAAAAAAAACTGCAAATAAAACTAAAAGAAGCAAAACTGGAAAAAGCTGATTTGGAAATAATGAGGAAATGAGAAATAACAAATATTTTTAACATTTACATAGATTTAAATGTCATTTACTGAGACACTCTTTTCTTATTCACAATTCTTATAGGGAACATCTACACTCCAAATTAGTTATGGTTGGATTTACAACATTAGGCAATCTACTACAAAACACTTGTGGCAAAAGAAGCATGTGGGTGTTACTACAAGGCTGGTTTTACTTCACTGGTTCCAGCAGTATAAACAAACACTGAGGACTGAGCAGATAACCTGCTGTTGAACTTCCCCTGCCTTGGGCTATGCACAGACTATTTTATCCATATAAAGTAAACACTGGATTACTACAGAAAATATAGGAATTTAGAAATTTGGAATCAAAACAAGTAATCAAGAGGTTTCTTCTTTTTCTTTTTTTTTTTTTTTTTTTTTTCCTTTAATATAAATTCACCAGTTTTATAGGGAACAGTCTCAATCTCTGCAACATCTAAGAGTTTAGATTAATTTATGACTTTCTCAAACGACATTTTTACTCCTGTTATCTTTCAGGACACTGGTAATGCAATTTTTAGCACAACATTGTGGTTTATTTTGTGCTGTCTTGGAGTACAAGCCTTTAACTGATCATCAGGTGTGTGAAAAAGAGGTGTTTAATGTAACAACAAAGAGATACCGAAGAGGTACAAAACAAAATTGATATGTGCATTTACACAATAGGTTAGGTAGCCACATAGGGGTGATTTCTTCTGGAGATAAAGGCCTAATATTCATTTTTTTTCACAACAAATACTAGAACTGGATCTATAGATACAGGATGTAGAAACACGAGAGGGAAGACAGTTATGTTGTTCACATCAATCTAATAAGCCAACAGGTAGAGTAATATATTTTGCTACATTTTTGTCTGGCAGCTCTTTGATGGATAATAGCAGGAATTCCAGCCTGATAATCAAGATGGAAAATGTTTCTTCCAATACACACATCTCCTAATACAATTACAACCTTTCCTAGGAAATGGTAACTCATGTTTTAGATTGTGACATCTCAAAATAAAATTTTGAGTAGAAATGTGTATGACTGCATGTACAAATAATAAAAAAACAAGTTGAAGAGAACAATATGGAGAACAATTAGGAGTACGAAATACTTTACAAACTAAGAACAGTGTAAGTTACCCACTATCAAGAAAATATTCGCAAAAAATTCACAAAATATTTAGTTGCTATGTGATGAAAATCCCAAAGAAATGGTTATTATACTGTAAATTAATTTTTAACTTTCCCCTAAGCAACTCTTTTTGTTACAAGTTGGAAAACCTAGCACAAATTGCCCCTGTTGTATGAGGCAGATAAACCTCTCTTGCGCTATGCTGCCACTGTATGTCATTATTAAGATCTGCAGTTTTTAGGTGGGTTTATGAAGTTTTTATTGGAGTAAGTTACCTCGGTCCCTGAAGAAAGAGATGTCACTACTGGCCTGCCTCTATTTTTTTTCATATAGCCAATGTTGTGTATTATGCAGCTTTGATTGTGTGTGCTTTCGCATAGAAACCACCCTGATGCACCACTGAAGAGGGGGTGAACAAGGAACAGACAAACAATGTGAGACTCCTTTGAGCATTCTACAACTACTTGAAAGGAGGGTGTAGTGAGGTGGGTGCTGGCCTCTTCTCTAAAGTAACAAGTGATAGGACAAGAGGAAATGGCCTCAAGTTACACCAGGAAAGGTTTAGGCTGGATATTAGGAAAAAAATTCTTCACTGAAAGAGTGATCAGGCATTGGAACAGGCTACCCAGGGAGGTGGTTGAGTCACCATCCCTGGAGGTGTTCAAGAAACGTGTAGATGTGGAGCTTAGGGACATGATTTAGTGAGTTAGGTGGTGTTGGGTTGGACTTGATGATCCTTGAGGTCTTTTCCAACCTTAATGATTCTATGATTCTATGATTCTGATCCCTTTGCATGGAACACTGTCCAGTTTGGAGGAGATAGGAACTTCATGTTTCTTTCACTTATCCATTAGCTGTCTACTTCCCACTGCACCTTCCTCTCTATTAATCTAGTACACCAATGGAGAGAGAAAGAAAGGTCACCATAATTTTTTTCTGAGTAAAGAAGATATTTATTATCTCCGTGTACTTCAGCAAGCTTGCTTCAGTAAACTTCCATGCTTCCACTTTCTCAGCTCTGGCTGAAAAACTGTAAAAAATCTCAATGATGTAAATTTTTATTCTGCAGAAACCAAAGAGCTGTGTGGGCAATAGTGATAAGAGGCAGAAATATGCTTCCTATTTTTCTGTGATACAAGGTAGAGACAAAGCCCTGCAAGTTGAAAGATCTCCTAGATCCACTGGCTTAACATGTTTACCACTGAACCTGAGGATTTTCCCAATCCCAGCTGAACCATCTTTTTTAAAACCTGATCAATACAACAAAATATTATTTTTATCCTCTCCTAATTTGCACTCACTTCTCATCTGCATTTTTAAAATGTAAAAATTTATTGTGTCCTGAAAGTTATTTTGCTTCCCATTGAATTGTCTGTGCTAAGTCTATCTGCTTATCATTATTTTATGTGCATTATCTAGGTAGCCTATGCATCCGGAAATGTCGCTCTGTTGGTTTTTCAGTAAATTGCAGACCTGGCTATGAATTAACCAATAAGTAGTATGAAATAGTATTCTGCTTCTCAACCTGGATTAAATACAAGCTGCTTTGATCAAACGTGTAAAAAAATCTATTACTTTCTACGGAACATAATGTTCTACAATCAACTTGATTTGTAGGGAATTACAATTTTATTCATTGTTGGTGGGAATGATACGTTCCACTATAGCATCAGCCAGGCCTCAGAGATAAGAGGCTTTAAGAGTTTAATTAGAAAGGCTTTTAGTCTTAAAGATATGCAAAGGAGATTAATACTAGTGGGCTTGAAAGCTACATGTGATCTCTGGCGACAGCTCCCGCTTTGAGGCAAACACTTGCTTTCTAATTAAAACCCACAGTACCAAAAATGCTCCGAATAGGCCTATGCAGCCATTCTTATCCTACAGTCACAGTGACAATCAAAATATTGACACTAATCTGGATCTCTGCCCTCACAGACAGAAAAAACTGAGATTTGTAGCATTTCTCCATGGAAATTTCCCACAGACCTAGAGCTGTCGGATACAGTAATCATTATTATCCATAGACGATCATCACATATGTGAGCCATGGCTAAAAGAAACCCACGTGCATCAAATGGTTTTGATGTAATTGTTATAAATTCTGGTGTTTTCTATACATTTATTGAAGATGAATAACTGGGATGATGTGACTTTATCACGGGAACAGTTGTGAAATAGTGAAAAACATGCCTTGGGTAATTAATGAAATATCATTTTGTTACTCATGGACTTTATAAAAACCCCACTGGATAGACACAGGGATTTTGTGAACTGCACAATCAGAGTAGAAGTTTTAGGACAAAGGCACTGTGGTTTATAGTATGGGAACACGTGGAATCCTAATCATGGTTCACAAGCTGAGCAGTAGTTGCACAAACAAGTTAAAAGTACTGGAGAGGGAATACAGGCTTTTTGAGACAGGCATGGTGAGACCAAACCTCAGAAGCAGAATGGGGAGGGGAAAACAGCGACCCAGTTTAACACATTTGTAGATTGATTTTCTAAAAAACATTTTGTTCATATGTATGAGAGAACACAGTGTAACAACTTCATATTCTAATCTTGGAGCCTTCTCATACGGAGAGGGGTTGTAGCAGATACACGTTGTTCAGACTAGACATTAAATAGAAGTCTTTAACAGATGTCTTCCTGGCACTGTGGGTGTTGCAAGTGTTATAATATTCTTGGCAGATAAACAGTCATAATTAGATGTCAAAGAAGAAGTCCCACTTGAATAAACAAAACTTTTTTATGCCACTGTGTTCCAAATATTGTATCATAGTATGCTAAATGTCTGTTCTGAAAAGAACAAGATGGTAAAGATTTTGATGATGTAAAATGGTACGCCTTACCTATGAAAACTGTTAACTTGGTTTCTAAAAAGTTTAGACAGCCATGGAAAAAACAACAGCTCACAAAGAGCATATGTCTTCTCTATCTAGGGCAGCTGACATCAGCATTGTTAAAAGAAAAAAACAAACAAACAAACTAAACAAAACAAAAAAGCCAAACCATCCTGTTTCTGTCCAAAAAACAAAAATAAAAATAATACTAGGTAGTAGCAGCAAAGAAACAATAAATGTCAGATGAAGCTTTTGGATCTTACTGCACTTTTCTTCCCCTCCTACCCATGCACAGTACAAGTATGGACAGCAAAGATGTGAAGAATACTTTTGTTGGTTTCTCAAATAATAGTTGTTCCTAAAGCAATATAAAAGAGCAGTAGAAAGCTGAAGAGGCTAGATCTCAAGGTCACCAGACATACTGTTTTTAAAGACCAAGAAGAATGGCAAAAGCAGATGCTGAAAGCATCATTACCAGCACTGAAGAAATGCTAATTTATACTACACAGTTTTACATCTGCTTTGCATGTTTGGCCTGAATTCAAGTCTTAGCTCAAAAGACATCTCCATTCCCTACTGTTTTACTCAGGTTAGGACAGCAAGGTGTTTGTCCAACGTAATAGGCAGTAACTTCCTAAAACTTGCAGCTGACAACAGCCACTGCTTCATACTCAAGATTAGTATCTATCAATTTTCTTTTTAAGTGTGTGTATCAATGATTTTCATTCATAGTTAAGGTCAATGTGTTTGAAGGCATGGATTTCAGGTTAAAGGCTGAGGAGAAACCAGCATATCCCATCAAAATGGTTAGCTTAAAGCAATAACTAAGTGGGTTGAGGAAATATGTTTAGCTAAGAGTGATACCCACCCATGGGAATACACTTAGTCTATTTAGAAAAATAATCTGCTTGATAGAAACTGACCAGTTATGGCTACCATCTCTGATGAGAGAGCCAGATACATGTAAACATTCATCTTTTTATTCTGTTGCCTTTTAATCTAAACATCTGATTTTACCCTTCAGTGAGGGAGGAATCATAGAATCACTTAGATTGGAAAACATCTTTAAGATCATCGAGTCCAACGGTTAACCTAACATTGCCAAGTCTGCCACTAAACCATGTCCCTAAGCGCCACATCTACACATCTTTTAAATACCTCCAGGGATGATGACTCCACCACTTCCCTGGGAAGTTTGTCCCAACGCTTAACAACCCTTTCAGTAGAGAAATTTTTCCTAATATCCAATCCAAATCATGCCTGGCACAACTTGAGGCCGTTTCCTCTCGCCCTATTGCTGTTACTTGAGAGGACACTGAAACCCACCTCACTACATCCTCCTTTAAGGTAGTTGTGCAGAGCGATAAGTTCTCCCCTCAGCCTCCTTTTCTCCAAGCTGAATACCTCAGTTCCCTCGGCTGCTCCTCATAGGAGTTGTCCCCTACGTCCTTCACCAGCCTTGTCACTCTCCTTTGGACACACTCCAGCACCCTAATGTCTCTCTTGCAGTGAGGGGCCCAAAACTGAACACAGGATTTGAGCTGCAGTCTCACCAGTGCCCAGTACAGAAGAACGATCACTGTCCTGGTACTGCTGGCAACACTACTTCTGATACAATCTAGGTTGTCGTTTGCCTTCTTGTCTACCTGGGCATGCTGCTGGCTCATGTTCAGCTTGTTGTTGAACACCATACCCAAGTCCTTTTCCACCAGGCAGCCTTCCAGCCACTGTTCCCCAAGCCTGCAGATCTACATGGG
Organism: Pterocles gutturalis; assembly: GCF_000699245.1. Taxonomy (NCBI): domain Eukaryota; kingdom Metazoa; phylum Chordata; class Aves; order Pterocliformes; family Pteroclidae; genus Pterocles; species Pterocles gutturalis. The sequence goes on from NW_010109216.1 coordinate 14,807, forward strand.
TTTGTTGTCACCCACCTGCAGGACACAGCACTGAACCTTGTTGAATCTCATACAATTGGCCTCAGCCATCAATCAAGCCTGTTCAGGAGCTTCATACAGCAAGGCAATAAGATAGATAAAACATGCCAAGTACTAACAGCACCTGAACTGCAGTTTTCCTGAAGTACACAAATTTAAAACCAAATTGAGGAGAAATTTCAGTTTGCACAAGGCTGGTCCAGGGTCTTGCAATAGTCTCAGTCCAGGAGTAATACCTTAGAGGAGCTGGAACCCAAAGATAGTCCACAAACACTGTTTGAACATGGCTTGATTCACTCCAGTCAATGCTCAACTCCTGCTAAGGGTAGCCTCACATGGTGTACACTAGCCTGATGTACCTCCTCAGTACAGCTAGAGGTATTTGAAATACGTTTCTTATGTCTGTGTGAATATCTCAGGATAGGTTTTCTTTCTCACCAGTATGTAAGACTCCCAGTGTTAATCTGCACTGCCTGGTCCTAGTCATCTCAGCCCATATGAAGCCACCTATAGCATTTATTTCTTCTCTTCTCTTTTTTAAGTAGAGATTGTTTATGTTGCTAACATCCCAACATTAAATCTGCGCAGATGGCAACAGCAATTCATTTACCTACTCATCTGCTCATCTTTTCCTTTCAAGCATGTGTCACTCTCTAGTTACTTTACAAATCAGATGAACATAATTCTGCTTACTGATTAAATCACTGGACTGTTAAAATAAATAAGTAAAGTTATGGAGGATTTTCCTAGTACATCAGAAATAACGTTCACTTTGTGTATGAAATGATGGGAAGGTCATGGTGAAGATGAAAGCAAACGTGTCAGTAAACTCCAGAATAATACTCTATACCTAGTGCCCTGGCTTGAATGTAGTAGGCAACTACAGCCCAAGCACTTCCTAATTTTGGCATAATTTTGAAGAATAATTATCTTTCATGTACATGTAATTGTACCATCTGTAAAAGAGATTTAAAATCTCTTAATTAGTAATGAAAATGGAACTTAGGTTTTTCAGTTGCCTAGGAAAAAAATAATAAAATCAACAAGGAGAATCTAAATGCCCAAAAGCATCACCAGGTCCATATACTTCCTCAACATTGGCAGAATGCTCTGAACTGGTGGCCAAGTGATTAAGCTATGAGTGGTTATTGTTCAGAACAGCACAGTATTTATTTAAAAGCATAGAAGTTGTCACGTAATCAGATTCTCTTTTACTGTAATAGCATCTCCACTACATCAGTTCACACTTTGTCATTAGTATTTGTCTTAAGAGCCAGCTACTATGGAATAGAAGTTTCTATATACATAGAAAGCTGACATCCACATACATAGAATCACAGAATCATTTGATGGCTTGAGTTGGAGGGGAAAACTCAAAAAAAAGGAGAAAAAGATAAAAAGAAGAAAAAAGAGGGGGAAAATGAAGAAGAAAAAGGAAAAAAATAAAAAAGAAAACAAGAGAAAAAGTGAGGGAAAAGAGAGAAAAACAGAGAAAAAGTGAGAGAATAGAGAGAAAGAGAAAATAGAAAAAAGATAAAAAGAGAGACAGGGGAGAGAAGAGAGGGAGGAAAAGCAGGAGGAAAAGCAGGAGGAAAAGAGTGGGGGAAGAGAGAAAAAGCAGAGAAAAAAAAAGGTATAAAGCCTGCTGGAAATATTCACTGATGTTATTATAGATGCAGAAGGAAAATAGTATTTCCTGCTAGCTGAGCTTATTTCAAATATCTGAAAGGTGGAGAAGATGAGAAAGACCATGAAAGGCAAGTCTGAGTAACTCAAACAACAAACACATCCCTGCAGATTTGTTTCTCACTGTAACAACATGTAACTGCAAGAGAGTTAGTCCCGGTCTACAAGCTACATAGGATGCTCAGTTCTGATACTCTCTGCTTCCCCCTGACTTGCCAGATATGTCACATTTGCCTGGTTCCCCACTGAGTTACAATTTAACCTGACATCCTAAGGCAACCCTGTGCTGAGTAAGAAGATGTTCTTGCCAGTGTTCTGTTTCTAGTTAATTTAGTACTGAAAGATAGGAAAGTAGAAGTGTGGTATTGTGTAAAATGAAAAAGGTAGAGAGACAATAAATTTTCAAGACAGTTCATGATAAAGGCAGATGAAAGCAATTCGTCAGAGACCAAATTAATCATTGGAATAATTGTTATTTTTATATAAAACTAAGCATTAATTACCAGTGGATTAAGTTGTACCTAAAGTTATAGGAAATTTATAAAGTATGTTAAATATCTACATAGGTATGTCATAAACAAGGAGATGGGGTGAATTTCAGAAGGCAAGTTTTCTGTGCCTCATACACATCTGTAGTAATTTTGCCACATAGTGGAAGAATATGTTATAACTGTGGGATGAGGTTTTAGGGAAATATCGTTTCGCATACCCATGAACATTTCCCTCATTAACTGCACTGAAATCACCACAAATACGAGGTTTTAAGGATGTGTTTTCTGTCTTTCTAAAAAGTGATTAATTTTCAGTTTTGCATTACCTTTTTTTTTGTTTTTTTTTTTTTTTTGAACTTAAAATCAAACAGTTAAAAGGAAATATCTTTTAGAAGAATTCATAAAAACATTAATTTTTTACTGTCAACCTTACAATTCATAACAAGGAAAATTAAAAACCTAAGTGAACAGAGTAACACTCAAAATTACTTAAGTCTTATTGAGTGTTTATATTATTAACTGAAACAATGTTAATTCAAACCAAAATAAGTTTATATAAACCGTTGGTGACAGAAGCAGTTATTAACCTTATACATCAACTTTCAGTTTGACAGAAAATCTTCTGGCTAAAGTTTCATTTCTGTGTTGGATGCTTTCATGAACTACTGAAACCCTTTCAAAGTGACACAAACCCCTGATATTCCAGTTTGCATATATGTAACATTGGTATATGTTATGCCTGAGCACTACATCTTCTTTGCAGGAATGAGTCTAAGAATGATTATTTGGGTTTTGAAAATGACTATTTTTACATACTTACTCTGAAATGTCATGTGAGACATTGAATTTTTTTTTTTTTTTTGTTCAGTTGGTTTAAAAATACATCAGTGAGAATAAAGAAACAAACAAAAAAAAACAATTAAGGAACAACTTGTAAATTAACTAGCTATTTTAACTAGAAAGTAATAATTTGTAGTTAAGGTTTAAGAGAAGGATATGACACATGTTAACATGGAGCAAAAGAAAAAAAGTTCAGATGATATTCTCACACTGTTTGAAACAAATCAGTCAGTTTGGGCAAATTAATTCTTTGGGTTACTGCAGAATGTTTTTTCTGAAGTCTGTTCTAAGCTCAAAGAAAACAGCAGTTCTGCTAAGGGAGACAGAAGAAATTAGTATGAGCATCAATTATTTCAGACATGTCTGAAGGCAGAGAGAAAGATTATGGGGTTCCATGACAAATGCAATTAAACTTTCAGGTACAATACACGTCTAATTGAAAAGGCTGACACAGATTTCAATGAGGATAAAAAGATACTTCCCTTTACCTCTGATTGAGTCAAATTCACACACATGTCAGAAGAAGAAGAAAAAAAAAAAAAAAAGAAAAAAGAGTAAGACAGATAGACAATCATTTCCTAAAATTTCTTAGGCTTGAGCCTCAAAAAAAAAAATTCAGGCTGCTGTTTAACCATTGTGAGTCAGGTTTCTCAGTGCTTCCCAGCTACGAGAAGCAATGGTGGACACACACACCAAATTTCACCTTAACTTTGATTTATAAAAATGAATAAACTCTACCTCATGTATAGAGTGGAAGATGTCTTTAATGTGCTTTTACCATTTCATGTAAGCCACTTAGCATTTTAACTTGTTTTAACTTGTTACATTAGTTTCATTACTTAAATATGTGTATTGCAGAGGGTTTTGAACAGATACTTATGTAACTCCCTTTCCATTTAAATGTTCTCAGTATTGGCAAAAAATATATTTATGAACAGAAGTGGAATAGCCCAGCCCTAACCCTTCAATGTTCTCAGCGATCAAATTATAAATGCACTTTGAGACAAGGTTTGTCATGTAATGTCATGTATTTGAAGCCAAAACACAAGATGGCAAGAGAAATACGTACACGCACATACTGAAGACTACACAAAGCTGACAGCTCCAAGGAGTGTCATTATCATTAATTTGTTTACCACAAATTGAATAGTTGTCTTCTTCCAAAAGTCAAAGGTCAAACAGCTGAAGAATGTACCAGCACCTTGAGCTTTACCTCCTGTTTTGACACCATTCTAATGTTAAGAGGATCATCTATGTTAACCACTACCATGAATGCAATGGGACTGCTACTAATAAAAATAGAACCAAGAAAAAGAAAATGTCAAATTGTACCACATCAGTGATTTCTCAAATCCAAGAGAAAAAGTTTTTTAGGAAAAGCAAACTAGAATTCCAATAAATTCTCTGCATTAATCATAATTGTGTAGTTCTTAAATGGCTGATTTAAGTTTATATAGGAGACCAATCTAAGTATTTCCATAGCATGACTTTCTAGGGAAAAGGTTTTACTTAAATCTGAATTGTCCGAATTTCCGTCATGCTCATATCCCTGCAGTTTATCATTCTCTAGTTTACCACTATATGAACCAAACTGAGAATTTTTGGACAGAAGATCTATGTTTTTTAAGTGTCCTGCTTTAGAAAACCTGAAACAACTTCAGACGTTCATGTAGTCTACTTATTAGGAAATATCTTAAAACATAACAGTTCTTTTTAATGACTTTGTGATATTTACACTGTAAAAGAAATATGCTAGATGCAAAATGAAACATTCTTTATATATGGAGAATCATAGTGAACATCCTAATTTTCTAAAGTTCCCATAGAAAATATTTTTGTATCATCAAAAGGCTTTTGTCCCACAGGATCATATGTAAATGAATATACTTAAAATATTTACATTTTCTAAGAACTATCCAATGTTTAGTGCAAATATCAACCACTTTTAAAAAAAAAGGAGAAAAACATAAATAAAATATACACCATTCTCCATGTTGCAAAAGATAAACAAATGTAATATATATTAATGTCAAAAAAAATTCAGAGAAAAGCCTAGATGTTGGGAGGAGTGTTGCTAATGAAACATGACTGCTACAGAAAGAGTGAAATACGAAAATCATCCTGTGTCTACAATAGATCAACTCACAACCATAAAATATACATTTGTTTATATACAAATTGCAGTTAAATTATATAATTCATCTCTGTAAATTATGTATCCTGAATAGTATAACACCAGAGTATAAACTTCCAGAAATGTATTTCACAAATAGCAGCAAGTTCACAGTCAAAAGACCAAGAACAATCTATTGCTATCAGATGTAATGTAATTAAGCTTGGCACAGCCGCTCAACAATATGCATGCTATAAAACAAAGAAGTAGGAAGAACAGCAGTGTGATCCTTTTATGCAAAACCACCAACAATCTCCTGTAAAAGCATGCTTCAGGAGTGCTTTGGTGGTATTTTCAACTCTTCAGACTTCTTTGCAAAATGTTTTGGGTCTCCAGTGTTGGAAAGGTCACCTCCATCCTGAGTTATTCCATGATTCCTAATATTTAGAAAAGTTGGGAGGAAGATGAGGAAGACTTAAGGTTGTTAAAAACTGATTTCTTTAGAACCTGAAGCATAAAACTTTTCAACATAAGAGGATGACATCTATCTACACTTTAATAGGATGAATTATACTTGTGCTCAGAGATCGGAGAACATCTATGTAAAATAAAAAGAAAATGTGAATCAGCTGGGAAAAGAGGAGTTGCAAACAAAAAAATGACTGAACTGTAGTGAGTCAAGAGATGAGATGCATAAGCCAGGCTGGGTGGCAAAACAGAGAAAGGGACTCTATATGGTCAGAGCTGGGGATGGGAGGTGAGCACCAATAGGAGGGCAAGAGGCCCTAGGAGCACAGAAGACAAATAAGACTTAGAGAAGAACAAAAAGGAATTGTCAAAGAGAAGGTCACAACTCATTATATCTTGCAAAGTGAAAGACAGCAAGGTGATTCTGGCAGATAAAATACTTCAGATTATCACAGTAAGTCAAACAAAAGTGAAAAACAATGTGATGTTTAAAAAATAAAAATAAATCCAACATTTGCAATAAATAAGAAATCTTGGAGGTACGGTTTCATAATTTTTTAAATTCTGTAGTGCGTCCCACCAAGCTTCTTATTCATAAACTATGGACCAATTACAGAAATTATGTCAAAATGCCAGAGCCAGAAGCTAAGCATTGAGAGAGTTTCATCAAAAAACTGTGACTGAACTATTGAGAACGTATGTAGTTCAGCTGAGTAAGGAAATACACTATTTTTATCCAGTGGCTGATGGTGATATTAATTAGAACTTATTTTGCATTTCTTAAGCCATGGTCACAAATGAAAAATTAAGATAAAGAATAGAAGAGTGTTATAGAGATATCAGGAAAAGTCAATCCTAACTCTGTTCTTTTCTAAATGGCTAGTAAAAAATAGTTGGCAAGAATAAAAGTAAACTCATATCCTCCCTAACAGTTAGTCTTGGAAAACAGTTTACCTGTAAAGTTTATCTTTCTAGACAAATTCACTAGATGGAGAACAGACTTTAATTTAGTTGGAATACAAAATCCAGTGATGATTTACTTTTGATTTTTTATTTTTAACTGGATCTAAGCCAAGATACAAGATTTTTTTCTCTGGGTTCCCAAAATTCTGTTTCCTTGGAGATATAAATCTTAGAAATGTTGCATAATCTAGAGGGAGCAAGAGATTTTGTAATATAAGCATGTCTCTGTTCAAGTTAAATCAGAAAATACTTACTGAACTAAACAATAAATTTTTTTTTCTTTTTTTTTTGAAGCATGGATTATGGTTTGAACTGGTTCTCAGACTGCCTTTGTAATACTGGTGTCACTCCTTCAGCCATTAGCAAACCCTAAATAAACGACTCTCTGAACTAAAGTGAAATAGGTGCAGAGGTGAACTCTAGTGCACTTATCTCAACATGGAATCCTGCACTTCTGGTTGTGTGTTATACAAACTTTTTTCTTATAGCTTTGAGTCCTGTTTTAGAAAGGTAAGATCTTTGTACATAGCATTATACACAGTATTCTGTGCAATTAACAGCATGTGGCGTCAAAGAAATATTACATATTTTCCTTCAGCTAACAGCAAGTAAAAAAATTTAAAAAACAAACTTGTGGAGAGTGGTTCTTTTTAGTACTTCAAGAACTTAAAGTAAATTACAAAGAAATATCAGTAAATATTGGGTACTATCACATCTTACAAATTCAACGCTGTGTACTTTTGCTTAGCACTGATTGTTTCAATTAAGCAGTGTCCTCGTGCTCACATAATTATCGCCATTTAAGCTGTCACTTTACTTTCAAATAGCAGACTGGAGACTACTCAGCTCCTAACTAGAAAGAACAGTTATGTTTTAAGTAAACAAAGATTTAAAGAACTGAAAACACTCTTATGCCATCTGCCAAAAATATTGCAAGTGTCCTGGGATTTTTAGCAGTCATTCTGTTGCAATCACTGGTGAAGTATGCTACCAAATATCATATATTTTTGGCAAATTCTGAGGATCTCTGATGCTGACATCTGTAAAAGAGATAACTGAAGAAAGACTATACATTGTAATTATACCAGTTACCTATGTTAATAACATATTAAAGGACTCACTTGCATTTTCCAAATATGTAATTCCCACTAAAACTAGACTAAACACTCTTACACTGATATTTATAATTTATTTATCAATCAACAAAATGAACACAATACATTACTCTTTTTCTTCCATATCAGAAGTTGTAGGCCACACAGACATTTCTTACATCTTTCTTTAAGTTTTTTTAGCTCCATAAGGCCAGGAATCAGTGAAGCACAAAATCAGAAATGGAATAGTGTGGGTTTTGTGCTCAGCACTTACAATGCATAGACAAATTCAAACATACCTCCAGGAAAGGTAAAATTCCAAGGTTAAGCAGGGAAAATTGCAATATTATAACAAAATATTGATATACACATACTGATTCGCAGAAACTGTAAGATTTTGGTTTGAGGTTAGGCTTCAGAGACATCTGCTTTCCCAGGATGAGAGCAGCAG
>NW_010109216.1:22943-24194 GCF_000699245.1 Pterocles gutturalis
CAAACCATCAGTCTTGATGGTACTTTATCAGTCTAAGAATAAAAACAACAACAACAACAACAAAATTCTAGTTTTGTCATGAAAACTTGACAACCTTTATTTAGGATTACCTGTTTGCTTGCTAGATAGCCAAATTTCAAAGGATGGTATGTAAAGCCAGCACACTAAGTAACAACACATTTATGAGCAATTATAAGATTTTAATCACTTGCATGAGTGTTTAAAACTTAATAACAAAATATAATATTAATACCTAGAATATAATACCACCTTCCGTTCAGGTATTTAAAAATGCACTACTAAGTCAATTTGACCTAAAAATTCAGGTATGATAAGTATATTTATCACTCAGTTTATAAATAAGGAAACATAAATAAACTATGAAGCTGCCTGAGATATGAGTTTTGGCAAAGCTAGGATCAAAGACCCTCTTGTGGTTTAACCTGCAGTCCCCCTTGTTAGCTTCAGCTAATACAGCCCGTTGGCTAGGTGTTAATCGCCACAACAGAGCAATGACTTACAGTGTTCTTGAGAGGAAGGATTGACAGATTCGTGGCAATCTGTCCTCCTCCACAGCAATTAGCACGCTCCACTTTTTACCAAGAGGTCACGTCAGGACTAGAATATGAAATAACACAGTGCCTGTGAAGCATTTCCTTATAAAATCATTGAGATGACATCCAGCAGGAAACGAGCAGTCATTTGGCCATTACCATTACCATGTCAAATTGTTTATAGAATAGGAGTAAATTACTTCAAACAAATGACTACACCAGGGAGGAGGCTCAAGCCTTTTCAGCTCTCCTGGTAAATCTGTACCTGACATTGAAGACAGCTGGCACGGTTTCACTGCACACCTTCTAAGCCCCTCAGGAGGAAAGGATAACGTTGTTGGCAGGAGCTCCTGACAAAACCATGTTGAGCAGGATGATCAAGCAGCTTTAAAGCCAAAATGCAATTTTCTTGCTGATTCTCCACATTAGAATCACATCTTAGCTGTACCCCGAGTCCTTTTTTAAGCCAGCAAATACATCCTTAGGGAGAAAGCATGCATCAAACGGTACTAATAATGATATTTTTACTGTCTCAGGGACCATTTCGTGAGTGAGGAGTTCAATAAGACCCTGGTTCCACCAAAGCTCATAAGTTTTTACTTAACTTCAATAGCATGACCAATTATGTTAAAATCTCAGAATAAATTTAACTTGAAATTTAACATATGCTTAAGAGATTCATAGAATCATAGAATCA
>NW_010109217.1:0-3547 GCF_000699245.1 Pterocles gutturalis
GGCAGGGGGTGGGACTGGGTGGGCTTTGAAGGTCCCTTCCAACCCACCCCGTGAGTCCATGACACAGGACATGCCACAGCCTGTCCTTGGCTCACAGCCATCCCTCTGCTCTCCCATTCGGAGGCAAGGCAGCGCCCACGTTCCGGACACCAGCCCTGCCGCTGGCTGGCGAAGGCCAAGACCCATCGCCCCTGCCCTCTCCCCCTTCCTTCCAGCTCAGCAAAACTTTCTACTTGTGCTTTCAGATTTGCCTCATTTTATATTTTTTCTAAGTAAAGATGGTCCCATTGGCTTTATGCCTGGCCTGGTCCTGACACAGCATCACTCTGTTTCTGTTTCCCATGCCATCCTTCTCCACCCTCCTTCCCGTCCCCATGCACCTCCTCCAAGCATAATCCCGCAGACATTGCGGTGCTCCAAGGACACTCAGCCATCGCCTCCCACGGGTTTGCTCAGGTCACCCTCCAGCCGCCCGGAGCCAGGACATTGCTGCACACTCTGTCTTCCCAGGTCTTCCACTTGGGCTCACTCTCCTTCTTTTTGCTAATACACGTAATTTTCGGGAAGCAGCAATTTATCACAGTACTTAGCCTAATGAGCCTTACTGTACATGTTCTGCCTGTAGTGACAATTTTGCGTATTTCCTGAGAAATCTTGTTAACGGGGAGATGCATGGCAAAACAAACACTTGTATAGCTTCGAGTGGCTTGCACAAAGACAAAGACACTTGCAATTAAAACAACAGGAACTAGTCTAAACCCCTTTGGCTCGAGCCCTTTTAGCCATCCAGCACGCAGCCAACACACGTGGCTTGCAAACGCAACGTCTCACTACTCTTCAGCACTCCCAGCCTGGCACCGTGCTTTGGGATGCAAAGGGTATTTCTGCGTTCAGGTTGTCTTCAGTGGGACCACCAAGCCCCCACCACACCAGACCTGGAGCTCCCCCGCAGACACCAGGGGACGCCGGGGCTCGGTGTGCCCCTCCGAGACCAGTCCCAGTGGGGACTGACCCCCTCTGTCCTCCAAAGCCCCGGCCACTGCCCTGCTCCCCCGTGGGGCGCAGACCCCCAGCTGCAGACCCCAGCGTCCTCCCGGGGTGAGGACACAAACCACTGCACAGAGTCAGCCCAGAGCCCGGGGTTTGCACGCAGCTCTGTTTAAAGCACGTCAAGGGCTCTTCCTGATTTGAAGCTTTCTTTGCCTTGCCCTCCGTGGGTGTGTGCCCGCTGCTGCCAATGGCATCCCCAAGCACAGGGACACCCCGGCCCCCCCAGCCACTGGGAGCAGAAGAACATCTGGGATGCAGAGCAGGCATGCAAGGCAGGGACTGGGGCTCCCTCCCCACCCCCTCTGTTACCTTCTGCCCTGCCCGGCTGACAGGCTCGACAGATCCCAGGGAGCAAGGACTCACCCTTGTCTCACCCGCTCTCCAGGACGGTGGGGGAGCAGGAGGAGCAGCTCCCCTGCCCCAGAGAAGTGCCCTGAGCCGGGCATGCCAGGCGCGCTCCACAGGCAGCCACAGCGCACGGCCTCCCCAGCAGCTCTGCTCCTTCCAGCCCACAGAAAATGAGTTTTTTGGCATCGCTGCCCACCCCACCAACTACAACCGGACCGGGCGGCTGTGCAGACTGGGTGCTGGCAATACAGAGCCGCTGGCTGGCGCCCGCACGTGACAGCCCCAGCTCCTCAGCGGGTGAGGGCAGACGCCAAGCTGAATTATTTACATGACCATTTTTGGATGAATAGAAGAGCTCAAAAGCACACCAGGCAACCAAGGGGGTTAAAAACCGAAAGGAAGACAGCATTTAAATAAGCCAATACATCTGTCTGTGGGGTCAGCAGGGACCTGTGCATTGGGGAGGTGGCTCTGGAAAAGCCCAAATGAAGATCGGTGAGACCCAACTCCTGCTGCAAAGAGCAGCTTTGGTCAACTTCACATCCATGCCCCCCAGAGAGCAATTAGCAGCAGGAGCAGCATGGGACTATTCACAAGAGGAACAGAGCAAGGTCTGGCTCCAAGTCCTGGGGGGCCGTGCTGCAGACTTCAGCTGCTGCCAGAGGGAAAAGGGTGGATCTGCAGGGCTGGACCTGGAGCCCACCTTCTTCTATTTTTAACGCATCCTCCCCGCAACTTCCACAGACAGGAGGCAGCCTTGGAACGGGATGTGGCAGGGAGGCAGGAGCGGGGGGTTTCACGCAGCTGGGGGGGACAATGGCACAGCACAAACGCACAGACACCACTGGGGAAAGGCACCTGCAACAGCTGCCAGAGGGGAGCCCCAGGTGCAGGAGCAAAGGGCCCCACAAAACCATTCTGACCATCTCTGCAAGCTGGAGACACGCAAAAGCAGGTCCAGGTTTGCACCCAGGCGTCTCCCATTGGCGTGGTTTAAGAACCGCTCCTTACTCAAAACCAAGGTATGATGAGAAGCAAAAACTAGACACGAAAAAAAGAGCAATTCTTCAACTCCCGGAGGGACTATTCTCAGTGAACACTCACTTGAGCAAGGCAAGCCTTTAGACCCAACGGGAAGGTCCCCAGAAGCTTGACTATCACTTTGTACACTTGCTTTGTTGCAAGCAACTGTTGAGGCTTCGGTCCTACAAACACCTCCATGCCAACCCAGTCTGGGACAGATGACTGGTCCCACCACACAAGGGCTGTGCTGGGGGGCAAAGGGGGGCCTCTGCTCCAAACCATCCTTTTCTCCGGTCACCACTCCAGATCAGGTCCTTCTCACGCTGGCGGAGCTCCTGACAGCACTGAAACTTGCCAGGCCTGGACTCTGTCCCGCAAGCCCAACCTCTCCCCACAGCACCCAAACCCCCGGTGTGGGTAGGGTCCACCCCAGCATCCCAAGGAACACTCCCACCATGTAACTGCAAGATAAAACACCAGGGAGCAATGCCTGGTAGCCAAACGGGAGAGGATCTGTCAACTGATAGATGGTCTTTCCCAGCCCAGTTAGAGCCCAGCAACTGCTGCAGTCACCAAAAATCAATAACTATCAGAAATTCTGCTAATTGGCTGTATGAAATGCTGACAGCAGAGTCCCATCCTCCCAAAATCACCCAGACACGTTTCTCAATGGCCATTAACATCAAGCGCATAACATTCCTCCAGCAACAGCAATCCTGACCCCAAGCATCAGGGTCCACGCAGCCACTGATCACCCAAGCCCCCCCCGGCCCCCGCATCGCCTTGAAACCCCCTCGCCTGGCTGGGCCGGCGTCTCACAGCAGCCCGCAGAGCCCTGGCGTGGTCCCGCTGCTTCAGCAACGGGGAGCGAGTGCAGGGAACTGAGTCCTGCTGGAAACAGGGCACCCTGGGACCAGGGATCTGGAACTGCCACATGCCACCTCCATGGCCTGCCCAACATCTTCATCACCCACACAGATGGGGACCGAGTGCACCCTCACCACGTTTGCAGATGACACCAGAGCGGTGCTGTCGATATGCTGGAGGGAAGGGATGGCATCCCGAGGGACAGGGACAGGCTGGAGGAATGGGTCCACGGGAACCTCATGGAGTTCAACCAGGACAA
>NW_010109218.1:0-4024 GCF_000699245.1 Pterocles gutturalis
GCCACCCCAGCCCTGGGGAAAGGCAGTGGGGCATCATCCAACCTGGGTGATGGTTTTGAGGTTCCTGTAGAAACCTGCCCTGGTCACTTCTGGGGCTCGTGGGGCACTGCTGGCCCTTTTGCTCCATGGGAATGACCAAGCACAGCACAGGTAAGGTCTGAGGCACATCTTGTCCCAGAAGAGATATGGGACAACTGGTTCCTGGACTTTTTTAGGAAGCATTACAACTCCTCTCTCTTAGCAAATCCAGCACCTCCATCAGAGGTTGCTGTCCTGTTCCCAGCTCCTTGGCTGCAATTGCCTCCCTAGAATAACCCCACAACACATAAACTCTTGCCCTACCAAAGATGCCATGCTGGAGACAACATGAAGCCTTTGCTATTGCAAGGTGTTTGAGTCAGGGGCTGGAGAGTGGTGTAAGACTCTAAGATAGATCATGATTCATCATACGCCAGCCAGAGAAAAAGGCGTTCTGTGCACTGCAAAAGGCACACTGCGGCCAATACTCTGATTGTGTTTAGCAAGATAGCACTATGACTTCATGTGCTTTGATATTAAACAAAAATCCCAGCAATGCTGTGGAAAATTCAGTCTCTTCATTTGTCTGTGTGCTCGTGTAAGAGACTTCTTTTCCCATGCAGTTGGGTAATTAAATACAGTATCTCAAACCCAGGCAGCATGTGATTTTTTTTCCCCCTTCTTGTGTGAAAGAAAAGGAAGAAATGGAAAAGAAAGAGAACAAATCCTAGATAGACAGGGAATGATTCCTGATCCAGGCCCCAAGCAGGCAGGACAGTCCCCCCAGTCTCAAATCCACTTGTTAGGGGATTGCTGGAGAGTTGTTTCTTTCTGCCCCAAACCTACAAAACCTTCCTGACAGCGAATTTTGTTAAAATTCAACACTTTTCCATACAAAGCTTCAGCTTGGATCTCTCACTGTTCAAAGATCTCTCTTGCCTTGAAATATCCCTGACCTGCTTTAGTCCTGATGATATCACAGCGTTAGGGATCACTTACACATCCTATCTTAAGCCAAGGATGACTGTATCTGAGACACCATCGCTGCCAAATTCAAAAAGGAGCCCAGCCAAGACTCCTTAGTTAGGTACAGAGGAACCTCTCCCTTTTCCTATCCTCAAGGCTGAGGTGCAGGGAAATATTACTCATCCCAAACTAAACATGGACGTACTTCTGCCTTGGTATTTAATACCAGCTATTTTTAAACACTGAGATAACAGCACAGGGGGAGTCAGCGTGGCTCTGTGGACTCATCACTGGCCCAGATCCCAGCTATGATGGGGTTTGCCAGCTCCACGCAATGGGACTCATCAGGGCTGGAAGGGGTATGGCTGCAGTCGTGGGGTCATCTGCTCCCTGCACTCCCTATCCTTGGCCACGCTCCTGCATGGCCAGTCCTGGCAGGACCTGCACCGTCCTCAGCCAGAATCGCCCAGTCTCTGCTATGGGATTACATGGGAAATATAACCGTGCAAGGACCAGTAGATGCTTCTCAATTGCAACAGTTGAGCTGGCAGTAGAGTAGCGATGATGACCTGTAACCAAAATAAATCCGACTCACAGCTTCTGCCCGTGGCTGAGTCATCGGCTGTATCTGGCACCGAGGAGATGATTGCCTGTTGGTTGTGGGACAGCTTCCCATCCTGTGTGGGGATGACAGTGGGTAAACAGGTAAATTCCCATAAATTGAGAGGAACTGCACAAAACCCCAGGGTGGGGAAGGTGATTGCACCAGAGGCTTTCCAGGGGCAAAGGTGGCCCTGACGTTGCCTCCATATATTGTGTGTGGTTTGGACATTTTTTGCTGTAGACCTGACCCAGCCTTGGCTTTGCTCTGTTCTCTCTAAGGACAATGCTTCACAGCTTGTTGGGCCCCCTTCTATTTCCACAATTACATGGTATTTTCTCTACCTGTCCTTGTTTTTGAGGCCACCATTGCTGCTCTTTCAGGGTTAGGTTTATCTATTGATTTCCTTTACCAGCTCGCACAATGATTTTGGTGTCTCAAACCCAGTAGTGATTGGTGTTGTGCTTTGCTGTACCCCAAGTGAAGGGATCAGTCCCTCCTGTGGAGCAGCAATCACCGGAGTGATATTATACAGTGGTGAGATGGACATGACATGAGCAGGGAGAGTCCCGAAACCGCAGTCCTGAAACAGAGATAAGAGCCCAAGTGTCTGAGAGACCGAGATGACCCTGAGAGAGGGGCAACCCAGAGGGAGACAACCTGGAGCAAGAGAAGATGACCTGGAGCAAGAGAGAGCACTTCTGGACAGAGCCTCATCTCTATACTGGGCATGCCGTGCATGATATGGAATAGACCATTGGCCAATTTGGGTCTCAATCCTAAACCTAAAATCAAGTCCCAGGCTAGTAATTGGGGCTGTGCTCCCTCCCAACTTCTCCTGCCCCTGCAGACAGAGAAGCTGAAAAGTCCTTGACTGTCCTGGCGGCAGCTATAGCCATCAGTGTGTGATCAGCTTTTCCTCAACACAAATCCAAAACAGCCTCACACTAGATAGTGTGAAGAAAGTGAACTCCGTCCCAGCTGAAACCAGGACACCATTTCAGACAAGATCTCATCCGTAATTATGATAATGACTTAATGGGACTCTCTTGTTTCATTGATGTCAGTCTCTCTCCAATCTAGGCTGCCCATTCCTACCAACTCCATCCTTCCAGGAAAAGGATCATGACAAGGAATAGGTTGTTGAACATATGACCTGTGCACCTGATGCCATTAAATCACCCAGAGATGGACAGAATTAGACACAAACTGTGTGGGTGCATAGAAAGAAAGATGAGTGTCTCAATTGAGAGGACTGGGCCAAGGAGATGTGTTGTGTTTGGGTAGACTAACGGTGCTGGAAGGAAGTTTAAGCCATAGGTGACTATGAATTCATGCTTGCTCATAGATGTTGTCTGTCTCCAGTCATTGCTGTCTGCTTGCATGAACTGGCACTAACATCCATTTCCAGCTCCTTTGGTGCTTTAGTATTTAATAGTAGAGTCAAGTCTACCTTTCACTTGTCACAGCACATGGTACCCCTTTTCTGCTGGATGTTACGGCATTGCAGAACCTGGCCCGAAGGAGATCCACCATGCGTTTGAGATCTGGTGGTGCATCTGTCAGGTTTTAATAATACGGAAAGATTTAATAATATGTTCTGCACGCCACAGGGAGGTCATGAGCCAAGGAGTTTTCTGTGGTAGGCTCTGTTGCTCACCCTCACCACATCCTGCAGCAAGCCTTATTCTGATGGTAGCTATATGGCTCCCCTGTAAACCTGCTCCTCCTTCCCTAACCATGGAAGGTTAGGTTTCCACAGGGCAGCCCCCATCCCCAGGGATTGGCATCAGTGGATGGTGAAGCACCACCATGAAGCCCAACCACTTATAAGAATGACTCTGGACACCCAAAAAAATGAAATTCCGGGAGCTTTCTAAGAAAAGCACCTACTAACCTTTGCAGGAGACTCCCTCCATTTGATGGTGGCAGGACTCCATTGTGCCTTCCTCTGGATGCTCTGAAGAGAGGAAGGGAAGGATGGGTCTTTATAGGGTTTGGTCTTCAGGCTCAGAGGTTGGACTGTTGTCATGATTCTGGCACCAGCCTCCCTCTTCCTTAAAATGCCGTTGGGAAGTGGTGTCTTGAGTGGAGCAAAATGTGAACTCCTACACTGTGCAGTGGCTTTAGGAGTGTCAAAGCCGGTCATGAGAGCTTTGAGATTCCTTGTTGGGGCACTGATGTTAGGGATAGGAAGATCCTCCACGGACTTGCTTGAGCACGTATCACTGGGATGGCTTTGAGATAAGGCATGTTTTTTCCCCGTTGGACTGACATTAGTCTGTGATAGATACCTTCTCTCCATGAACTAAAAAAGCCAAACAAACATCAAAATAAGCTCGTATTTAACCTCAATAACAAGTCTTCTGAAATTTTTATTTCCTGCTTTTTTACTCCAAACATCACATCTGTTGACCTTCTAACTTTTTGGGATGAAAG
>NW_010109218.1:4055-8328 GCF_000699245.1 Pterocles gutturalis
CACTTTCTGCTCTGTGTTCTCTAGAGCAAACATCAGGGACAAGATTTAAACACACTCTAGCCCTTTTTGAAGTGTGTGAGAAATTCCTGTCTTGTCTGTTTCCAGTGCAACCCCCTCATTTGTCCATGGTCATGCAAGGAAAACTTGGAGTAGAAAAAATGTGACCACAGGCTGTCTTCCCTCTTGGATCATCGTTTTATCCCTATCTCCATCCTCTTCCTTCAGGAAATTGTGTTTCCAAGCACTCACGAAATCCTGCTCTTTATCATTGCGTAAGAAACCTTCAGTTTCATCTTAAAAACCTGGACTGGAAATAAAACTTTCAGATTCTGTCTTTTTTTTTTTTTTTTTTTTTATGAAGTACAATCCAATTTTTTGTCTCTAATTGCCAAGAACTGGAACATTATGTTGTTAGGACCTGCTTTGTCCCACCTGGTCTGAGTCTTTGGCTCTCACCTTGGGATGTTCTTGCTTTGACATGCTGCGTTCACAGTCCAGGATGCTCTGATACCTGCAGGGAAGACAGGACATGGCACCTTAATCCCTTTTTAGCCTGAATGTATTTTTCCATGTAGTAGACAGGCTCTTTCTGCCTTCCCCTACTCTCTGGTAAATGTCAAACCCGACGGACTTCAAAAGCAATCTTGAAGAGTGAGGAAGATGTGAACTACCCCCAAAGAGGACTGGTTTTAGGTCTAATGGATTAGTTCAGTGCAGCGCTGCTGGATACAGCATGACCCCTCTCCTCCCAAGTTCCATGCAGTTGTGTCACTGGAGGAGTCCATGTCCCCAGTTGGTGGAGGATGTGCTGGGGGTTTATATATTGGCTGAAAGCAGGTTTCCTAAAGAGGCTGTGGATGCTTCATCCCTGGAGATGTTCAAGGCCAGGCTGGATGAGACTCTGAGCAACCTGGCCCATGGCAGGGGGGTGGAACTCGATGGTCTTTAAGGTCCCTTCCAACCCAAAGCGTTCTATGATTCAGTGATTATTGCACTTTGCTGATATGTGGCTTGCAACTGGAGTCAGGCTTTCCAGAGGGTTAATGCATTGTTTATTTATTCAGCTTTAACCTAATGTGGAGGGATTTAGCAAGTCACTATCTTCCCTAATGTAACACCAGTGATGAGTGAAACCTCTCCATTGGAAACCACCTTCCTTATCTTCCTTGTTGTGGGGAGTGAAGTTCCAGGTTTCTCCAAAGACCTTGTCAGATAAATGACTATTTACAGTGAAAATTGACCAAGTCTGGGATATTTGGAACTAAACTGTCCCAAGGGGGAATTCAAGAGACAGTCTTGACAGCTGCTCTGTCACCCTTACATTGAGGGAGATGCACTTTGGGTACTGTTGCTAATCTTATTTGTCTCACTCTTGGCAGAGTTGTGGTGTGATCTCAGTTATGTGTTGTAATCAGAAGAGAAATTAGCCCTTAAAGCATTTGGGTTGAAATGTGACTCTCCCTGGAGCATTTTGGTTAGAGACAGTTGAGAGAAACCAGGAAGGGATGAGATGCCCATACCCCTCATCTCCTCATCAGCTCATCGCTCCAGAGTTTGCTGGTTTCCCTTGTGGCACCTTAACGGACTATCAAGATTAAAAGCTTTAATTATCCATCTGGGAATGCTCCAGTTATTGAGGTCGAGGGCAAATTCTTCTGTGTCATTGAATTTGGGGAAGTTTATCGAGTGGATCTGGCTAGTAAATCAGGGCTTTGCTTTCCAAGACTAAATAGCACATTGGTAATATATAATGGCTAAGGGCACTTATGGCAGAAAAAATCTCACCTCGAGCTTGAGACCTGACATGCTGGGATGTTGTGCTTGGGAAAAGCTTTATCTGAGTGAGGTTTATTTGTTATGGAGGTGGGAGAAGCAGAGTCCACCCTGGAAACCCCGGATGGAAGGTGAACTGCAACGGTAGATGAACCACCCACCTGGCAACCAGTTCGGAGACGGACACAGATTTTCTCAGAGGAACTGCTCTGTGCTCTGGGCTGCTCCTTGGAGAATGGCACAGAAAAGGAAAGGACCGAGCTGGCCTCAGCTTCTCAGTTTTTTCCATGTTCTCTGCCTGCTGGCATCAAAGTGAGAGAGCAAAGGTTACGGTGCTGGATGTGATAATCCAGGGAAAAGAGGCCAACAATAGATGCATCCATCTCCACTCGTGGGATTAGTGCATCAGTAAAGGGATGTGGCACAAATGCTGTCTTCACTGACACATCTGCAAACCTCGTCACACGAATTCACTGTAGAAAAAATAAAATAGGGTTAAAGAAGACACAATTTAAATGAAATTGCTCTTAATGCAGGGAATGGGTCTTCTCTACCTCTGCCTACCACTTTTCCCATTCTCTTAAATCACCGAGTTCATCTCTGCGACAGGGAGAGGGAAAGAACCTGAAAAATAATTAGCTTTAAAGAATTTAAAAATTATTTTTTGTGTATGCAACATTGGTTAAAATTTTCTTGTATTGCCAATGTTGCATAGACCTGAACCAGCTCTGAAGTCAGGCAATCGCTGGAGAATTAAGCACCTCTTGGGATCTTCTGCCAAAAATTTACTTTTTTTCCAGGCTTCAGAAATGCACAGCAGAAGTCTCAAACATTGGATTTGCAGTAACTGATCTGACACTTGGAAGTACAATAGGTCATCTGGGGTTCATTTTCTGAATATAGACAGAGCTCTAGGGACCTATGAGTTATATGTAATTGCTCTTTAGTTACTGACACAGACATTCAAACTAGGGGTTTATTAGATACTTGTATTTACAATTTCAAAGTACTTCTTTTCAAAGCTATGTTGCTTGCAAAATATGTTTCATAAGCAATTTCTGTTGCTCTGGCCGGAACATTAGGCTGTGTCCAGAGTCACCATCCACCCATGTTGGGGTGTCCACTTCCAGATGCACCCAAAAGGGGCAGATTTTCTGAGGGGGAGGGTGTCATTCAGCAGCTTGTGAATCTCTGCCTCCCCTCTCATGCCTGTAAAGATATCTAAAATGAAGACCAGAGGGAGGGAGATATATTTCTCACTAGTTGCTTTAGAAATTTCTTTTTTTTTTTTTTTTTTTTGTTGTTTGTTTGTTTGTTTGTTTTCCAGGTCATTCCCCATGATGTTAAGAGAAGAGACAGATTTGTTAGATCACAGGCTCCCACCTCCCACAGTCCAGGGATTGTTTCCCATTTTTGTGGTGGTGTCTAACATTAAACAATTCCAGGTGAAAAGCCCTCGAGGGATTTACTCTGTGGCAGAACAAGCCTGCTAAGAGGGAAGTGTTCCCTGATTTTCTATTTATATCCCTCTTTTCCTTAAATACAGTAAAGGCAATTGATGGAAATACTCTTCTCAGCCCACCCTGAACAATTCCCACAATCAGCACAGCATCCCCCAGTTGCTAAGGGTTTACAGGATTTTTTTCTGACATTAATTCATTCCATCTTCCGTGATCTGGGAGGGTTTTTTTGTGTAAAATCACTTACATGCTAGAGTGCTTTCCTCCACCCGAGATCTGCCATTCGATAGTCTCCTTGGGGCTCTTCAGTACCACGCATCTGCCTCTTTCCTCTCCCCCTTCTTTACAAGACAGGAGGCAAAGTCCCTTGGCAAAGCTGCAATTAAATATTAAAAGCTGATGTGCAAATGGGGGTGATGTGAGTTGGAGAGCTGGCACTGGAGAACGGAGGAGATGAAGCCTCCTCCCCGCTCCTGTCAGCCTGTCGCCAATTATTGAGGTCTCATTCTTCCCCATAAAATCACTGAGTAAATTCAGATCCCAGCTGAGGCACCATCTAGACCCAAAGCTAGGTTCTGATTTAGGTGGAAATCTGCTGGAATCCATCTCCCCACCTTGTCTGAGGTGGAGCAGAAACGAGCTCCTTTGCACGCGGATTTTTCAATGGATGCTCCTGGCACAGGTCATTTATTCATCCTCCAAACCAGGGAGTTTTTTCAGCCCAGCTTGTGGTCCCCTGTGCTTGTGGCTTTGCTGGGGACATTTTGCATGAGCCATAGGACAGAGCATCCCTCCAGGGTGTTAACAGCTCTGGGGAATGTACTGCTCCTCCTGGCAAACATCAAAGGTGGGCCAGCCCCTAAGGGAGGCAGGGTCCAGATGAAACGAATGGAAATATTTCACTGTCAGGGGAAAGAAAGGGCAGGGCTGTCTGAGGAGAATTTTAGCTCAGATTTAGGCAACTTCTAAGCTGGCCTAAAATCAGAGTTTGGCAAAGGTAACCATGTGGTTGTGACCATGAGGTAGTGGAGTTCAGGATC
>NW_010109219.1:0-258 GCF_000699245.1 Pterocles gutturalis
TAGACTGGGAGAGTAGGGGAGACCTGGGAATGAGGGAACTGGGAGAACTGGGAGCACTGGGATGGACTGGGATGGACTGGGAGCATCAGGAGTGGGTGTACTGGGAGCACTGGGAGAGACTGGGAGGGGATGGGAGACCTGGGAATGAGGGAACTTGGAGAACTGGGGACACTGGGATAGACTGGGATGGACTGGGAGCACTGGGATAGACTCGGAGCATCAGAAGTGGGTGTACTGGGAGCACTGGGATGGACTGGG